>NW_028318068.1:1037500-1337500 GCF_062004578.1 Staurois parvus
AAAACCATATAATAGGAGGTCAAACCTAAACAACATTTTCAAGTGTATCCAATTAGGCATAGCTGAAGGTAAATCTAAAGGAAATTGGGCAGAAATTGGACAGAAAATATTAAGAAAATTGTATAGTGTATGGCCAGCCTTAGAAATCAACTGAACTACCAAAACATCACCCCCTGTCCCTTTCATAGATGACAAATAGATACACAATCTGGCATCCAGGTTGGCTGATATTGATCAAAAGCTCTTTCTCCCTCAATATAGGATTTGTTCTGGGATGCACACTTTGCATGCAGACATGTACTCTTTTTTTCTGTAGGTTGTCAAAAAGTGTTCCTCAGCAGATCATTTACAGATATCCATTTGCCGTCTAATTCCTGCAGCCTGCTTTAAAGCGTCGAGTGATTTTGACATATGCTTAAAGCCGAACCCCAGGCAAACAGATAAACTCACATACACTATAACTGGTTTACCTACCAAAGGATTTATAATTTTTATTCATGCAGTCCTCAGATTTACACAGCCCAGATAGCAGCCAGGTTAGTGACCTCAGTTTTCTCTACTGCATTTAGGAAACACAGTATTGGTCACCTGCCGGCCCCAACCTGAGACTGGACAGTAAAGGAGAAGCAGTATTATTATTATTATACAGGATTTATATAGCGCCAACAGTTTGCTCAGCACTTTACAATATACCGGGAGACAATACAGCAACAATACAGTTCAATACAAGAGGGTTAAGAGGGCCCTGCTCCAATTTCTGCCCAATTTCCTTTAGATTTACCTTACAATCTAAGAGGGAGGGGCTAGTGGTACAAAAGGTAGTAGCTGTGGGAAAGGCCTGGTAGGAGTAGAAGATTCCATTATTAGCTGAGGGAAGAATAGGCTTCCCTGAAGAGATAGGTTTTTAGAGATTGCCTAAAAGTGAGCAGAGTAGGCGATAGTCTGATAAATTGGGGTAGAGAGTTCAGGATTGGGGAAGCACTGGACACTGGAGAAGTCCTGGAGATGAGCATGGGAGGAGGAGACAAGGGAGCTAGAAAGCAGGAGGTCATGCGAGGAGCGGAGAGGACGGTTTGGGTGATATTTGGAGACAAGATTGGTGATGTAATTTGGGGCAGTAGAATGAGAATGCATTTGTTTTTTTCTTTCCTGGCACCAGAGCCTGAATGGTCCAAGAGCTGTCCCTTCCATTCCATTCTCAGTACTATTTATTCGTATTATTTTTGGCATGAGAATGCAGTTGACAATAAAGGTGGCCGCAACATTTGGCCAAGGTAACAATGCTAGAATAACAGAATTATTTTTGACAGTACAGTTTGCGATTGTAGTGGTGGTACTGGGTCTAGCAGTGGACACTAAGCATTGTGTATAGGGTGGATAGTGGTTGGTCTGTTATCTAGCAATTAGAGGAAGGGGGGGTCAGTACTGTTAAACAAGAGAATACAACAAATTGATATTAAGGCGGATTCCTATACTTACATTAGATGCATTAAAAAAAAATACTTCATGGTTTTTAATTAAGATGTAACTGCATTAAATGTCATCTCTTTATGTTTGCTTGGAGTTCAGCTTTAATTTCCAATAAACCTGATCCATCTATATTGTTTAATAATGTATGATTAGAAAGGGAGAATTGCATTGACTTGTTTACAAGTGTGACCTGCACTGACGTAGTTTACATCTACATGTAGGTACAGTATATTCAATATTATGAATCAAGGAATTCAATAATTCCAATTGGCCGGCTTCAGGAATGATATGATTTCGGAATTCAAGCTTCACCATAAAATACTAAATGTGGCAAATACTAAGACCCATGTCCCAATTCTGTAGCTTTTGACACATTGCCAGCAGTTGCATCACAGAGGAGAGGTTCCACTTGCCCTAATGGAATCACACCATTGCTGCACAATCTCACTCAAGAAAGCAGCTAGGGAGCAACAATTTGCTGGTCCAGCTAGCGTGGGAGCAATCTTGCCATTGGGGAGTTTTCACCAGTGACAGAATCACCAGTGTGAGCATTAGGATTCACTTGAATCCAGAATGTATTTGTTCGCCTGTAAACATCAGATGGTTGTGGCCTTGCTTGGTTCTTTGCAGCATGATCAAGATGATAAAAATTACAGCAGACCCCCCAGGAATTCTCTTTTTGGCATGTTTCTACTTGACCCTGATTAAAGAAACTGATGTAGGGGGTGTCTGCACAATGTACATGCTATATACATGCTGGGGCAGATATATGCACAGACTGTGTAAATACACAAGAAACCTCTTCAACTTGGGGGCCCATTCAAATTAGGTAAGGGTTGGGTAGGCACCCCTTCTCCCCTTGTGCATTGCTCACTTCAAGGGCAGGAGAACTAGAGGGTATTCTTCGTCATACCCTAACCTGAAGTATAATAGCCAAGTGGAGCCAGGCTGTGACCAAATTCTCCACTCTTTGCCTGGCTGGTGCTGTAACATGCAGAATGCACCCTTCATTTTTTTGCCATTTTGGCCTTGAATTAAAGGGAACGCTCACTATATGAATCTGCAGCTATCTTGATGTATAGCTACAGTAAATACTGAACTTGAGAAATAGTTGAAGGGGGCCCAAAATATGTTCTTGCACAGGGCCCGTTTGGTGACCATGTGTGCCACTGTAAACATCCATATTTTGGGATACGTCACTATTGCAGTATAGTCATGGGCAGATCCATTTACCTTCCTTTATTCAGTATAGAATTTTCCTCATAATGAAGATGCCCACACTAAGTGTAGGAATTGCATCATTGCTTAGGAAGTAAAACGAAGTGACACCTTAGGGTTTACAAAGATTTCCCAGTAAAATATAAGTGCACGAGTATTCATTATTCCATAACTAGATGGATCAAATTATGGCCAGTTCAGCAGGGACCAGCTGAATTTCGATCCATATATGGCCATCCCCTTTTGAGCAGTGTAGATCTAATGACTGTTGGCATGATTTGAGGTCTATGCAGGTGGGTCATGCTCACCCCCACTGGATCAATCGTCACCTTTTAACTATGCCTAGTTTAAAAGCAGATTAGGTCCTAGGTCTAAAATGTTTTACTTTCCTAAATAAAATTGTGCTCCTGGTTTCCTCCGGTACTTCTCATATGCTGCCTCTTATCAGAGATCAAAAGGTTGATTTACTAAAGGCAAATAGGCTGTTCACTTTGCAAGGGAAGCTGCACTTTGCAAAGGAATTTACCCCAGAGCTTAGTGAATGTGGTGAAGGCTCACTTTGAAAAGCATGCCCAATCACGTGCATGGAAATATAAAAAAAAAACCCTGAATTTTCATTTTGCATATGATTGGATTAGAAAGGTCAGCAGAGCTTCACTACATTCACTAAGCTCTGAGGCAAATTCCCTTGCACAGTGAACAGCCTGTTTGTCTTTTGTAAATTAACCGCCAAGGTATTGAATACCTGGGCTTTTGGGTGTGCATGCAGTCCCAAAAAGACCATTGGCATAGCTCAATAGGCATATTAGTATGGGTCCATAGTGGAGTACTCTAGTACAGTTCACTACCATCCAAAAAAGACCATTGGCATAGCTCAATAGGCATTTTAGTATGGGTCCATAGTGGAGTACTCTAGTACAGTTCACTACCATCCAAAAAAGACCATTGGCATAGTTCAATAGGCATTTTAGTATAAGTCCATAGTGGAGCACTCTAGTACAGTTCAATACAGTCCAAAAAAGACCATTGGCATAGTTCAATAGGCATTATGGTATGGGTTCATATTGGAGTACGCTAACACAGTTCAATACCGTCCAAAAAGGACCATTGGCATAGCTCAATAGGCATTATGGTACGGGTCCATATTGGAGTACTCTAATACAGTTCAATGCTGTCCAAAAAGGACCATTGGCATAGCTCTGAAGGCATTATAGTATGGGTCCGTATTGGAGTACTCTAACACAGTTCAATGCAGTCCCAAAAATGCCATCTGCACATCTCAATAGACATTATGGACCCATATTAGGGTACTCTGACACAATTCAATATAAACCTTTACTCACGCCAAAATTTTCATATTCCTGGTAAAAATATGTGAAAAATTTAATTATATCTATGCATTCTATCAGTAAAGTTTTGGGTAAAAATAAGAAAGTAGCCCTTGGGTCTTTTGGAAGTGTTTCAGCCATTTTCAATAGGATTGTAGCATATGTGCTTTAATCAATTTTTTATATTCAATCATTTCCAGCATGGAAACTGATGGAAAAAAAAAACTAAAGAAGCTTTAAAAAAACATTGTATTCTCAGTAGGGTTCTAATTTGATTGTCCATTAAATTGAAAACGGCCAACATATAAATGGTACCAACAAAACAAAATATTCCAAAATTTGATAAAAAAATACAGTGGATACTGTATTTTAGAACCAGTTAAATGAGGGGCCCAAATATTGGTCTTGTAATTGTCCTTTAAATTGAAAAAACAGCCAACACATAAATGGTACCAATGAAACAAAATTTAAAAAAATTTGACCGGTATTAACTTTTTAAATGTGATGAGTATTAAAAAAAAAGATAAAAGTGTGGCATAATTCTTTAATGTGCTCTTTGATCTTCTGGCACTTGTATAGAAAGTAGGTTGATAAGAACTAGTAAAGCTGCGGTTTGTTTTTTTGTACACTGCGCTAAAATCAATTAATCTCATTGCAGATAAAAGCAAAGAAATGCATTTCTACATCACAGATTCGGACACATCCGCTGGCGAATTTTGGCGAGAGATACCAAGTAGGTTCCATTCTGATAACATCTTCCGTCCACCTTTGTGAGATAAGCCAATTGTGTTCCGTATGTTAGCGCTAAGCGCCATAATAAAAAACACTCAGAGTTGATAGGACACAGAGAAAAAAAAAACAAATTTAAAATAAATAAAAATAAAAAATCACCGCCAAGCTAATAGCCAACGGATTATTAATTGCCGAGACAGCATCAAAAGGGATTTCGGAAATATATACAATGAGGCAGCCTGTGAAAAAAAAATAAAAAAATCCATGCCACGACAATAATTGAAATGTTTCCTTGCAAACCTTCCATTTAAAAGGATCACAGCTTATTTTGCTTTTATATCTGTCAGAAAGACATTAAAGGTATTTTATGGCGTCGCTCCCAACATTTATATTATCTCCATGATAATGATCTCTACACAAAATGTATAATACATTTACAAAAATTACATTATACAAATTAAATGAAACCACCTTTTCGCTGATTGCCGAACGTCTCCGAGGGCTTTGGGAAGGACGTGATTAGAAGTTTTGATACTAAGTTGTCTATTGCAGTGTCTTAAGGAGAGTTTTTTTTTTCTTTTTTTTTTTTTTTTTTTTGCTTTCTTGGGAATGGAGAATCTAATTTTCCATTTATGTAATGCAAACTGCCTTGGCTTTGACTATTCACGGTTAATTGACTGTCAAACGAGGTTGTTATCCTGAGGCAATGTCTGCAAATTTGCCTGTCAAATGAGACAGAGAGAGCAAGCAGCAGAGAAGGAGGCTGAGAGGGGCAGAGGGGAGAGAGAGAGGGAAGGATTGGCGGCGTTCTGTTCGGGAACAGCAATAGGGGCTCAGAACTCAGGAAATGACTCAGGGTAGAGCCATACTCTACCACTACCTGGGGTCAGAGGACACCTGCTTATGTGCTTATCAAGGGGTGTACAATGGAAGGTGAAGCTGATTCATTTGCAAAGTGCCACCCATCTGGAAAAGGTCCATCACCATGAACAGCGCAATGTGATGTATAGTTGTATGCAAATGTTGGGGGTAAAATCACACTGAATTGATTTTCATCAATTTATAAAGGACCAAACAGTAGAATCGGCCAAAGGTCGCCAAGCATATGCTGACACATTTATGCCGGCATCTGGTTTACATCTTAATTTCACATTAAATGCTGGCAATGCAAGTCGCATTATTAAAATAGTCATTGCTATTTTTCGGGACAAAAAAGATGCGCCCCTTAATCTTTGGTGATACCCTACATAGACCCACATTGCTCTTTTGCCTAAATCCACAATGGGTGATGATCAGGGGCGGACCCACAACTCATGGGGCCCCCGGGCCATAGGGGATCATGGGGCCCCCGGGCCATAGGGGATCATGGGGCCCCTGTGTTCTTGCCCAAACTCAAAAAAGCCTATGAAAAAGGTACCAGGGGCATCTCATGGGGCCCCCTACTGACCCTGGGCCCTCGGGCAGTACCCGAGTTTCCAAATGGTCAGTCCGCCCCTGGTGATGATTCACCGGGATGAAGTCATTGATGAGTTAAAAGAGGTCTACAAAAATCCCATTATGCCTGAGAACCTGGCAGAGGATCCAGGATTGGACCCCTCATGCAACCACCCTTATCCTGTGTGAAGACATGGTGATGATTCACTGGGATGAAGTAATCGATGAGTTAAAAGAGGTCTACAAAAATCCCATTATGGTCCAATTAGCAGAGGCACCCATTGTCATATGTGTAAGTATAGGTTGGAGTCATCTGGTTTAATGAGCCAGATGACTCCAACCTATCCTTAAACATACGACAATGGACCACCAGTGGTATTTTTTAGACCTCTTTAAACTCACTGATTACACATACCTGCCTGAGAACCTGGCAGAGGATCCAGGATTGGACCCCTGGTGCAACCACCCTTATCCTGTGTGAAGACATGGTGATGATTCACTGGGATAAAGTCATTGATGAGTTAAAAGAGGTCTACAAAAATCCCATTATGGTCCAATTACCAGAGGCACCCATTGTCATATGTGTAAGCATAGGTTGGAGTCATCTGTTTTAATGAGCCAGATGACTCCAACCTATCTTTAAACATAGGACAACGGACCGCCAATGGGATTTTTTAGACCTCTTTAAACTCACCCATTTCACATACCTGCCTGAGAACCTGGCAGAGGATCCAGGATTGGACCCCTCGTGCAACCACCCTTATCCTGTGTGAAGACATGGTGATGATTCACTGGGATGAAGTCATTGATGAGTTAAAAGAGGTCTACAAAAATCCCATTATGGTCCAATTAGCTGAGGCACCCATTGTCATATGTCAAAGGATAGGTTGGAGTCATTTGGTTTGATGAGCCAGATGACTCCAACCTATCCTTAAACATAGGACAACGGACCACCAATGGGATTTTTTAGACCTCTTTAAACTCACTGATTTCACATACCCGCCTGAGAACCCAAGAGAGGATCCAGGATTTTGCCCTACGTGCTACCACCCTTATCCTGCGTGAAGACAGGGTTTTCTGTGCCCAAGTATTTGAAAGGTTGCGTGCTCCCACCCAATAGAGGGACCACAGCCTCAACAGATGTCAGCTACTTTCTGATTTTCTTTTGTCCTATTGATGAATCGCATGAGTCAATTATCATTTTGAGCCACTTAATTACACTATAAGGGATCCCTTGTCTCCTTTTTTTCCTTTTTCTGATGTACACCCAGTGCTGTATCAGAGACCGCACGCCGGGTCCTTAGATCCGAACCCCAAGGACCTTTGTGGGCCACCACATCCTAAATCCCATTTCACTGGGACTAGGTACGCACTCCGGCTGGCCATAGATTATGCGATTTGCTTTCCTTCAACCAAAAGCTGAAGTAAGGAAAATTTCTCCATTCCCCCATTCAAAACCATCGGTGTTGAAGGGGAAATCTCTCTCGCTGTGCTACTGTATTCTGACAACAGGAGGTTTCCCCACCATCAGAATACAATGATAACTGCTGGTGGCTAAAGTCGCTGGCAGTGATCGTATGTAAAAAAACCCAACAAGCTGGTCGTTCTGAAGTTGGCCAACAGATCGACTTCAGTACAACTAGCCTGCTCATAGATGGATAGAAATTCATCTGGTTCTGCCGCTGAAGCAGCTGAATTTTGATCCATCTATAGCCGAATCTACATTCCAATACTTTTGCTTACATGGTTCACCATTGCTTGGTGGACACAATAAAAGCCATTATGGAAAGTAAACATGCTTTACCCGTTGGGTAAGTCAGCCTTAATGGAGTTGATTTACAAAAGGAAAATAGGCTTTTCCCTTTTCAAGGGAATTTGCAGTCTTCAATGGAATTTGCACTTTGCAATGGACTTCTCACCCCTTTAAACCCAAAGGAAACCTTGCAATAAATTTCAGGCCTCATAGAACCCCTGCTAAGAGTAGTCCATTGGTAGTCATTGGGAAAATGCATCTTCCATTGGCGGTGGTCAGTGGGAAGTATGCTTCTTACATTGGTGGTCATAATGTCACACTT
Organism: Staurois parvus; assembly: GCF_062004578.1. Lineage (NCBI taxonomy): Eukaryota > Metazoa > Chordata > Amphibia > Anura > Ranidae > Staurois > Staurois parvus. The sequence goes on from NW_028318068.1 coordinate 1,045,758, forward strand.
ATAGTCTTGGCCCTGCAAAATCGTGCTGGACCTGGAACTATGTAGGCACCATCACATGGGAGGTCAGTTAGCCACAGCTCAAGGAAACCCTAGCCTATTCTGAAGGAACCCGGTTGAGAATGACGGCTCTAGAATGTTAATGTAATTTGATTGAGTCATGCTTAGCATGATTTCTTAAGACAGGTCCACTTTAACCATTTGTTAAGGAGATCTCATTCTAACCCATTAAAATCAGAGTCCATCACATACTAGTCTGACGTCATCAGGGTGAACTTTGATTGGTGGCTTGAATAGCCTGGAGGAGATCAACAACAGAGCAAAAAATGAATAAAAAAAAAAGATTGAAAGTGAAAAAATGGCAATTGTTTATGATTGTTTTAACACACTAAATATAATCCAATTAGGGTTTACATTTGCTTTAAATCAAAGCAGAAATCCTAAAAATAAGAAAAAAATAACAGTTTATGAAGAGAAACAGCAGGATACTGATCTTCTCAGTGAATGGTTGTTCGGGGGGGGGGGGGCGGAGTGTCAGGACAAGTCTGATCATTGGAGAAGTGCAGATGAGTTCCAAGCACAGCTAGAGAACTGACCACACTGTACTATCATTCCCAGGGCCGGATCTAGGGGAGTGCTAGGATGGGCTTTGCCGCTCCCAGATTTTAGTTGTGCCCCCCCCCCCCTGGTCCCTGAGAGGGCATCCACTAATCCAACAGCCAGTCTGATGAAGACAGTTGATATAAGGAGGCACTCTGATGTGGACAATCCATGCACAGTAAGGGGGGCACTCTGATGGGGCACCTTATGTAAGGGGAAACTCTGATGGGAATAATTGATCGTATGTAAAAGGATGGGGACAATTGATGTAAGGGGGGACTCTATTAGGTACACTAATGTAAGGGAGTATTCTGATGGAGAACCCTGATGTAAGGGGGCACTCTGATGTAAGGAGGCACTTTAATGGGGACACTGATGTAAGGGGGCACTCTGATGGGGACACTGATGTAAGGGGGCACTCTGATGGGGACACTGATGTAAGGGGGCACTCTGATGGGGACACTGGTGTAAGGGGGGCATTCTGATGAGGACACCTGATGTAAGGGGGCATTCTGGTGAGGACGCTGATGTAAGGGGGCAATTGGATGGGGACACCTGATGTAAAGGGGCACTCTAATGGGGACACTGATGTAAGGGGGCACTCTGATGAGGACACCTGATGTAAGGGGGCATTCTGATGAGGACGTTGATGTAAGGGGGCAGTTGGATGGGGACACTTGATGTAAAGGGGCACTCTAATGGGGACACTGATGTAAGGGGGCACTCTGATGGGGACACTGCTGTAATGGGGCACTCCGATGGGGACACCTGATGTAAGGGGGCAATTGGATGAGGACATCTGATGTAAGGGGACACTCTAATGGGGACACTGATGTAAGGGGGAAATTGGATGGGGACACCTGATGTATGGGGCAATTGGATGGGGACACCTGATGCAAGGGGGCACTGTAATGGGTACTGTGCTGAGTGGTCATGATGTAAAGAGGGACTCTGACAAGGATTCCTAATGCATAGGGGGACTATGCTAGGGACATCTGATATAAGGGGACACAGGTTCTGTTCATTCACCATAATCTAATGACATCCTAATACATAATAGTGTTTCCCAGGTCATACCTCTGTGTGACAGATTGTCAGTGACACACAGTGTTGGCATTTTGCCCCTTGACTTTTTTTTACTGCACCCCCAGATCAAATAGACTAGATCTGGCCCTGCTCATACCTAGTGTGGTCAGTTTTTAATAGGAAAGCAGAGTGACTGGCCAGAACACCAGGGATTTCACACAAAGGAAGCAATACAAAAGAGAACAGGATACTTTTTCATACAAGTACATGAAACCGCAGACACATACCAGCAATATAAAATGTTGGGTTTACATATTCTTTATTTGGTCAGAAAAGCCTCTTCTCACTTGGTTTACTTTGTTACTTGACTTAATGGCTAATATCCACCAGTGGTGTATTTAGGTTTTGTTCTATCCTAGACAACACAAAAATCGGACGCCGCCCTTCACGGAGAGAGCCAGACACCAACCCACACCCAAGAGAGCCTTCCACTACCACCACCCTCCATACACCAGCACCCCCAACCACCACCCCCCAGCAAGAGAGAGAAAGACACTCACCTTCACAGCTCCAGACATCCCCTGGAATGAGAGTCAGGCTCTGCATACATCATCAAGGATCAGCCTCTCCTGGATCCCACCCGGTCCCCATGCTGCGTGTGTCCCTTTTTCTGTCTCTTCTTCCAGGGGGCAGCGCTGCCCCCCTGAAAAATGCCGCCCTAGGCAAATGCCTTGTTTGCCTTGTAGTAAATACACCCGTGATATCCACCACCATTGAGAGTGCCCTTACTGGCCAGTGGAATGGCTCTTGGTCGGGCCCAGCTATGAGGTCAGAAAGAGTCAGACCACAGTGGAAGTAAATCAAGCAGGGGCTTTCCTGCCTCATACAAGCAAGAGCAGGCAGCTTGTGGTGTTTGCTATAAGTCAGGACTTTAAAAAGGTTCAAATGTATTAAGGTTCCCTTAAATCACTATTCACTTAGAAAGCCAAAACAACATGCAGTCCGACCAAGGGTGCAAAAACCTATACTCATAGGCCATGCACCCTCTATGAGGCTCCAGCAGGGGCGGACTGACCATTTGGAAACTCGAGCACTGCCCGAGGGCCCGGGGTCAGTAGGGGGCCCCATGAGATGCCCCTGGTACCTTTTTCATAGGCCTTTTTGAGTTTGGGCAAGGACACAAGGGCCCCATGATCCCCTATTGCCAGGGTGCCCCATGAGTTGTCAGTCCACCCCTGGGCTCCAGTACATATTACCAAACCCTGGCTACCTTGGTGTTGGTGGCAACTGAACAACTTTGGGTCCCCTACAGCTCTTTGCTCAGCAATATTTACACATTATGGCAAATTTACATAGCAAAGCGCCCCCGTCCAGCGCTGCAATGTCAGCCTTTGTTATGAACGCTTCCACCCTGATTCACACCAGCGCCATTTCACAACCGCAGATCAGATGTTGGATTTCACTGGGGCTTGCGACTTCATTTAACCACTTCATGTCTGGACACTTTCACCCCCTTCCTGTTCAGGCCAATTTTCAGCGCTATCACACTTTGAATGACAATTACGCGGTCATGCAACACTGTACCCAGATTAATTTTTTTAGCATTTTTTTGAGACAGATAAAACTTTATTTTGGTGGTGTTTATTCACTACGGGGATGTTTATTTTGCTATATGAATGAAAAAGTCCAAATATTTTGAAAAAAAGTGTTTTTCTTATAAAATGTTGAAAATATATAATCCTTCTTCATAAATCTTGGCCAAAATGTATTCACCTATCTTTTTAGTAAAAAACAAATAACCCAAATTAGTTTATAACCAAAAATTATAATTTTTCAAAACTTTTTTTTACGTTTTTATTTTTTTTTTATATTATTTGTTTTGTTTTTAACATACTGTCACCCTAGCAGTACAGTGTCACCATGGTGACACTGTACTACTTGTGGGGGGTGATGTAGATTTTATTTTTTTTTTTTTACACTGATTGCTTTTAGCTTTTATACCCATAAAGGCTGTAACAGCAATCATTTCTCCTCTCTGGCTGCATTTTTGCAGCCACTGAGAAATACTGTGAGAGCTGTGATTGGTCACAGCTTGTCACATGGTACAAGGCTGTTGTGAATAGCCTTGTACCATGTGACCTCTGTGATCATTCACAGATTTCACAAGTAGTAAGCAATGATGTCAGAAGTGACATCTTGCTTACACCTATTCATGTGATCACTGATTGGCCAATCAGTGATCACATGATCGGGACCTCACACAAGGTCCCGTACAGCGATCGGTGTTCGTGGTGCTGCGCACTCCCAGGGAGCACGCACAATCCAAAATGGCGGGTGCCATTTATGAACTGCAACCTGCCCCTGCACTGCCACCATCTGGCCGTTTATATACAGCGGCCGGACGGGAAGTGGTCAACAGAAGTCAATGCAATTCGCAATGACATCACAGAAAAGTAGTGCAGGAACCTTTTTCAAAGTCGCCGCGACTCGAGTCTCAGGGGTTTGAACGGCTCCATTGCCTCAAATGGGGTGTGACTTGTCATGCCATTTTGACCCGTCAAGCCACATGACAAATTGCATTGGTGTGAAGCTGGGCTTCATCTTCGGCTGGTCTCCTTCAAGGTTCGAAGTCCTTCGCCATCTCCACTGCGATGTAACGCAGAGAATGACTTGGTCCTGGCACAGAATTCTGCTAAGACTTACAGAAAAGAGTGCTAATGGGCAAGTAGAGGCATCTATGAGAGACAGAAAAGATCTCTTCTGGCATTGATATAAAAAGCCTGCCTGCCAGCACTTCTCATTAAAGCCCAACTCTGGGAAATCTGAACATTCCTCCATGAAGTGCATGTACTGCAAGGGCTATCTGCAATTCTACTTACCCAATCCTCCACTCTGCCAGCAGATGGCACCCCCCCCCCCCATATCCTGGCAGTGGACTATCCCTCGGTGGCATTATGTCCAATGCAAGTCCATCAAGGCATCCATCACTCTTGATGTTATCAGGGCCTTAGACCACTGGAGCATTAGGGAGAAGACACTGCGGGAACTAGCAGAGCATAGGATCGGGTAAGTACATTTCTTTCCTATGCCCCCCTAGACCTAAACAAAGCAGGTAACTCTTGCACTGCTAGGGACTATAAGTTCCCTGGAGTTGGGCTGTCAAACAACTTTTTAATTGCATTCATTTGCTTTAAAACAAATTGCATCTTTAGGCAGATTTTTGATGCTTCTCGAAGAACCTGAAGATCACTCCCACAGCTGACCACTTTATTACATAAACAGTATGAAGAATTAATTAAAGGGTAACTCCACTGTCACGGGGAGAAAAAAATTAGCAAATAAAAAAATAATAATTTAGCGTATACGATTGCGACTCAAGTCATATCACAATTGAATGCTATTAAAAAAATGACCTTTCCTTTTTACTGTGCAGCGCTGTCATTTTCTGTACAATGCAATATGGCTACCTGAAGGCATTCTGTACACAGATGGCGTACAGAGCGCCCCCTGAAAATGTCTTCTCTTGCTTGTGTGATTGGCTTACTTATTTTCCTAGAAGTCTGCACTAAGATACAAGTCAGATTTTTGGCATCCCCTGCAACAAAAATGTAATTTTTGGTCAGATGCTCCCAAAGGGATGCAGACCCTGCCACATTCCCCATTGGAACCCTGCAGGTGCAGCAGCTAACTGATAATCATAAAACCACTCCCATACAGATTCACTCTGCACATGGACACAGACAAACAAACAGCTATTTCTGCAGAAAAACAAAATGTAGCAATTTTCAGCAAAGTTCGTTAAAATCCCTGCAGGGTCCATAGATCACCCAGCGGGGAATGTTTTTTTCTCACCGAAAAGTGGAGTTACTCTTTAAATGGGCTTCTACCTTCTTTTTCCTACAACTTTTCTTTGACACTCAGTTTTGTAAAAAGGTAATGTTTCTCCTTCACTGATGAGCGCTAATGAGGCTGCGGAGATGGGCACTGATGAGGAGGCACTGATGAGGAGGCACTGATAGGTGGCACTGGTGGACACTGAAAAGTGGCACTGGTGGGCACTGATAGGTGGCACTGGTGGGCACTGATAGGTGGCAATGGTGGGCACTGAAAGGTGGCACTGGTGGGCACTGATAGGTGGCACTGATGAGGAGGTACTGATAGGTGGCACTGGTGGGCACTGAAAGGTGGCACTGGTGGGCACTGATAGGTAGCACTGGTGGACACTGATAGGTGGCACTGATGAGGAGGCACTGATAGGTGGCACTGGTGGGCACTGAAAGGTGGCCCTGGTGGGTACTGATAGGTAGCACTGGTGGGCACTGATAGGTGGCACTGATGAGGAGGCACTGATAGGTGGCACTGGTGGGCACTGATAGGTAGCACTGGTGGGCACTGATAGGTGGGACTGATGAGGAGGCACTGATAGGTAGCACTGATGGGCACTGATAGGTAGCACTGGTGCGCACTGATAGGTGGCACTGATGAGGAGGCACTGATAGGTGGCACTGGTGGACACTGAAAGGTGGCACTGGTGGGCACTGATAGGTGGCACTGGTGGGCACTGATAGGTGGCAATGGTGGGCACTGAAAGGTGGCACTGGTGGGCACTGATAGGTGGCACTGATGAGGAGGTACTGATAGGTGGCACTGGTGGGCACTGAAAGGTGGCACTGGTGGGCACTGATAGGTAGCACTGGTGGACACTGATAGGTGGCACTGATGAGGAGGCACTGATAGGTGGCACTGGTGGGCACTGAAAGGTGGCCCTGGTGGGTACTGATAGGTAGCACTGGTGGGCACTGATAGGTGGCACTGATGAGGAGGCACTGATAGGTGGCACTGGTGGGCACTGATAAGTAGCACTGGTGGGCACTGATAGGTGGGACTGATGAGGAGGCACTGATAGGTAGCACTGATGGGCACTGATAGGTAGCACTGGTGCGCACTGATAGGTGGCACTGATGAGGAGGCACTGATAGGTGGCACTGGTGGACACTGAAAGGTGGCACTGGTGGGCACTGATAGGTAGCACTGGTGGGCACTGATAGGTGGCACTGAGGATGACGCACTGAAAGGTGGCACTGATGGGCACTGATAGGTGGCACTGATGAGGAGGCACTGATAGGTAGCACTGGTGGGAACTGATAGGTGGCACTGATGAGGAGGCACTGATAGGTGGCACTGGTGGGCACTGATAGGTGGCACTGATGAGGAGGCACTGATAGGTAGCACTGGTGGGCACTGATAGGTAACACTGATGATGAGGCACTGAAAGGTGGCACTGGTGGGCACTGATAGGTGGCACTGATGAGGAGGCACTGATAGGTAGCACTTATGAGGAGGAACTGATAGGTGGCACTGGTGAGCACTGATAGGTGGCACTGATGAGGAGGCACTGATAGGTAGCACTGGTTGGCACTGATAGGTGGCACTGATGATGAGGCACTGATAGGTGGCACTGGTGGGCACTGATAGGTGGCACTGATGAGGAGGCACTGATAGGTAGCACTGGTTGGCACTGATAGGTGGCACTGATGATGAGGCACTGATAGGTGGCACTGGTGGGCACTATAAAGCAGCACTCATATATGGATACTATGTAACCACTAAAGATGCTGTGTTTGTGCCCATCCCTTCTCCCTTCTATTCCACAACACCCTTTTGGGTTGTATTGCTTAAAAGAGCAAAATCATGTCAGCCGCTATTATGTCAAAGGAGCCAAGATGTTTTTGTTATCAGCGTTAATCAATGCAATCTCAACATAATGGGAACTAGAAAGCAGCTGTTTTCTGTGTGCCCCGTTTACACCATACATGAGCGATGTCACATTGTGTAGAAAGCAGCATTTTTACACAGCACAAGGCACATCACTAGATCCCAAACACATCTCAGCGCATTGCAATGCATAGAGTTGAATGAAATGTCATTTGTGATATGTTTAACATTCAATAAAAGGCATGTGCTTGATCACAGCAAGCTTCCAACGGCCAACTGGGGTTTTTTTTTTTTTTGCCTTCCTCTGGATCAACTGGGGGTATAGGATTATAACTTTTTTTTTTTTCTATGGTTGAACTGGATGGACTTTTGTCTTTTTTCAGCCAGACTAACTATGTAACTAATTGTAGTCTTATTACCTGTGTAGCCATTTGTAGTCTCCAATCCTTCGGAAGCCCTAATGACAGGGTAACAACATCCAGTGCCACTCGTGACGAGCGAATCAAGAAAAATTTGGCAAACTGAAATTTGAAATTATATTGAAGTCAATAAGGGGGGGCGGGGGTGGTCACTTGTGACCCTTCGAGTCGACAAGCTATTGCAGAGCTTTGGTTCAACAAGCTATTGTCACCCGAGTGGAATGGGAAGCCCCAATGTAGTTTTCTTGAGACAAACATACACTATATTGCCAAAAGTATTGGTCTCCTGCCTTTCCACACACATGAACTGTAATGGCCCCCAGTCTTAGTCCGTAGGGTTCAATATTGAGTTGGCCCCGCCCTTTGCGGCTATAACAGCTTCAACTCTTCTGGGAAGGCCGTCCACAAGGTTTAGGAGGGTGTCTATGGGAAGGTTGGACCATTCTTCCAGAAGCACATTTGTGAGGTCAGGCACTGATGTCGGAGGAGGAGGCCTGACTCGCAGTCTCCGCTCCAATTCATCCCAAAGGTGTTCTATGGGGTTGAGGTCAGGACTCTGTGCAGGCCAGTCAAGTTCCTCCACCCCAAACTGGCTCCTCCATGTCTTTATGGACCTTGCTTTGTGCACTGGTGCGCAGTCATGTTGGAACAGGAAAGGGCCATCCCCAAACTCTTCCCACAAAGTTGGGAGCATGAAATTGTCCAAAATGTCTTGGTATGCTGACGCCTTAAGAGTTCCCTTCATTGGAACTAGGGGGCCAAGCCCAACCCCTGAAAAAAAAACCCACACCATAATCCCCCCTCTACCAAACTTTACACTTGGCACAATGCAGTCAGGCAAGTACCGTTCTCCTGACAACCACCAAACCCAGACACGTCCATCAGATTGCCAGACAGAGAAGCGTGATTGGTCACTCCAGAGAACACGTCTCCACTGATCTAGAGTCCAGTGGCGGCGTGCTTTACACCACTGCATCCGACGCTTTGCATTGCACTTGGTGATGTAAGACTTGGATGCAGCTGCTCGGCCATGGAAACCCATTCCATGAAGATCTCTACACACTGTTGTTGGGCTCATCTGAAGGCCACACCAAGTTTGGAGGTCTTCAGCTATTGACAGACAGTTGGCGACTTCTGCGCACTGTGCGCTTCAGCATGCACTGACCCCGCCCTGTCATATGACGTGGCCTACCACTTGGTGGCTGAGTTGCTGTTGTTCCCAGTTGCTTCCACTTTGTTATAATCCCACTAACAGTTGAGCATGGAATATTTAGTAGCCAGGAAATGTCACGGATGGACTTATTGCCCAGGTGACCACCTATCACAGGACCACGCTTTGAGTCACTGAGCTCCTGAGAGCGACCCATTTTTTCACCAATGTTTGTAGAAGCAGTCTGCATGCCTAGGGGCTGGATTTTATACACCTGTGGCCATGGAGGGGATTGGAAAACCTGTATCACATGATTTGGAGGGCGGGCCCAATACTTTTGGCAATATAGTGTAGATCTTTATGCACACAATAAAGTCGATGGACCACTTGGACTCTTTTCTGCCATCACTTTTCTATATTTCTATCTTTGTTTTGGGTAAAGTTTGTTTAGGTATGAAATAGGTGTAAAAATAGCAAAAGTGTAAACATGTTTTTAGGGGTATTTTGCTGTTATTTGATATTTTTTAAAATTTTAAATCTTCAACATTTATATAATAAAATAGGAAGAAAGCAAAAAATATTCACTTCCTATTTCATTTTTTTTACGTTGCTATTTTTACTATCTTTTTTGGAGTCTAAAAATGTCACCATGCAGTATATCTATATATATAAAATGCATTTTTAATATATTACAAAATATATTAAAAATATTTTTAAAAATATATTTTTTTCAACATATAAAAAAGTCATTTTAACATATATTTGTAAATGCATTCCAAAAATGTAGATTTGTATTTTTAAAGACATACAGTATATTTGATTTTTTTATTTTAAATATTTTTCATATATTTTGTAGTAAAAATGCATTTCAACATGCAGTATATATATATAAATATATTGAATACGGCCAAAATTGTAGTATTTCAAATATATGTATATATATTTGGAAAAAATATTTTTAACATATATTTCAAATATATTTTTCTTCCATATGGGTATGTATGTTTTGTAGCTTTTCTTTCTCTCATTTATGGTTTATAGCAATAGCTTGTATAACACAAATATATTTATTTATTGTGATGCCACAGTTCTTCTTAATAAATATCATATACAACAAAATAAATAAAAAAATCTTAACAGGCTCCCTCCAAAAAACATTATTAGGACTGTAAAGGTACCAAAATTACCAGTCTTATGTATACAAATATTATTCTAACAATTAAAATAAAAATTTTATTTTTTTAACTGTTATAATAAAATTTTGGATATTTTTATACATAAGACTAGTAATTTCGGTACCTTTAAAGTCCTAATAATTCTTGTTTGGAATGAAGCTCTTATGATGTACAATATTGGAGGATGTGGTACCTGTAGGAAGCATATGTAATGACTTGACTATCCCATTTTTCCTCTTTCTCTTTTGTATATAAAATAAATAAAAGAGCATTATATAGAAATGCAATACAAGAATTTTTAAAGTCAAAATATGTAAACATTGCACATTCCAGTTTTTTTTCTTAAGTGGCGATACATTTCAAATATACATTGACATTGATGGCTGCAAAATTTACAGAAAAGCCATGGGACCACCCTCAAATTTATTAAATAAAATTCCAAGTTTCCAAATCTGAATTCTGAGATTACTAAAAAAAAAAAAAAACTAGGGGCCATTCTATCTCAGATTTATTAAAATTCCAAGTTTCCAAATCTGAATTCTGAGATTACTAAAAAAAAAAAAAAAACTAGGGGCCATTCTATCTCAGATTTATGACATTGAAACTCTTTAAATTTAAAAAAATACATTTTAGGATGGCCCTAGGGTTTTTCCGTACAAAATTAAAAGGACCAAGATTGTCAAATACTTGCACTGTAAGTCCTCATGCACACGGGACGTTTTTACAGCGGCTGTTTTTGGCTTTTGGCGTTTTTTTCTACAGACAGTAAACTCCCCAGCATGTTATCCTATGTGTCCCTGCACACATGAGCTTTAATCATCGTTTTTTGGCTGGAAAAAAAACAGAAATAGTGGGTTTTTGGAGGAATATCTTTGTTACGGTCACCAGTAAACAAGCAAAACTTTACCAAGACAAAAAGAGTGGTTAATCCATTGAGTGGGAGATGAGCAAAAATGTCACAGAACTAGTGAGTCTTTAGAGGAATTTTTTTAGCTGTAAAAACGATCTAACGCTGAAAAACATGGTAAAATGCGGTGGCATTTTTGGACTTTTTTTTGTGTAAAAAAATGCTAAAAATGCGGAAAAAGGCGGCTAAACACTAATAAAAAAATGCTAAAAAACTCACATTTGTAATGTGACTTTACACAGCTGACACTACCAGCGTTATTAAAACTCCCCGTGTGAGTGGAGCCTAAAGATTACTGTTGGCCATTAAAAATATTAATATTATTAGATAAATAGGTGCTGATTTGAAAAAAAAAAAAAACTTAATTTAATGGACTTCATTTTACGCAGTTTGTGGAATTTTGCACATATTGGTAACCCGCCACTACATGGGTGTTCCTGGTATTTGCGCCTCTTGACATTTGCGCATTGTTCGATACGGTAGCAAATCTAACCTTTGTTTATTCTTGGCTTAATCACGAATTCTGATTCTGTAACAATTTTATCAGCAATTTTGATAAAATTTCAAATTAAGGCAACACAATATCAGAGTGTTGTTGACTTCCTATTCTAGCCTTTTACCACTCAATTATTCACCGGCTAAAATGGCTCAACATCCCTTTACCCATGGGAAATATAAAATATAAACACAACCATCAGTGCATCTCCTGTGTTAATATTCTTCAAATAACAACAATTTCACCATTTCCATATTGCATGCTTTTTGGATTATATAAACATAAAAACAATACAGAAAGGCAACAAAATTTTAAAAAGGACTTGATAGTGGGATATCTGCCCCATAAAGCGTTTAATTAACTTTTGCATCATCTTCTCAGTGGGTCACCAACAAACAGTTGCCTCACCGATCCGTCTCCGTAATACTTTAATAACTTGTTGAAACGTTGGCATTAAAGACAGAATTAAACTAATAAAAATACAGAATACAATAAACATTGGATCTCCATCGCACACCACATATGTCAATATCTTTGTTACGGCCACCAGTAAACAAGCGAAACATCACCAAGACAAAAAGAGTGGTTAATCCATTGAGCGGGAGATGACACCTAACTCCCGCCTTTGGCTACGTATCTTACTGAATGGGCCCTTAAATGGAAATTTATGTAGTCACTTCACTACCCATGAAACCGTTTTAATCTTGAAAAAGGCAATTACTCCACAGCCATAAAATCGGACTAGGGAGGGGAAACAAAGTAAATGATGGAATTCCAAGTCAACAAAGTCATTAAATGTTTTCCTCTGTTTTTTTTGTTTCTCCAGCAGAAGCCAGTCAAGAGAATGGCACATCCCAGTCCATGAAGAAGGATGTCGGAAGTATGGGAAAAGGTAATAAGCGGTCTGGGCTGGCAATGTCACAGTTCTGTTGTTTTTTTGCTATAATGGCTGATGAGTAAGAAGACAGTTGAAAGCTTTTCTTAGCTCCAGTGCTGCACATACAGTGCATCCAGAAAGTATTCACAGCGCTTAACTTTTGCCACATTTTGTTATGTTACAGCCTTATTCCAAAATGGATTAAATTCATTTTTTTCCTCAACATTCTACAAACAATACTCCATAATAACAACATGAAAGAAGTTCGTTTTGAAATATTTGCAATTTATTAAAAAGAAAAAAACGAAAAAAAAAAAAACACATGTACATAAGTATTCACAGCCTTTGCCGTGACACTCAAAATTGAGCTCTGGTGCATCCTGGTCCCACTGATCATCCTTGAGATGTTTCCACGACTTGATTGGAGTCCACTTGTAGGAAATTCAGTTGATTGGACATGATTAGGAAAGGCATAAACCTGTCTATATAAGGTCCCACAGTTACCAGTGCATGTCAGAGCACAAACCAAGCCATGAAGTCCAAGGAATTGTCTGTAGACATCAGAGACAGGATTGTATCAAGGCACAGATCTGGGGAAGGGTACAGAAAAATTTCTACAGCATTGAAGGCCCCAATGAGCACAGTGGCCTCCATCATCCGTGAATGGAAAAAGTTTGGAACCACCAGGATTCTTCCTAGAGTGGGCCGCCCAGCCAAAATGAGCGATCGAGGGAGAAGGGCCTTAGCCAGGAAAGTAATCAAGCACCTGATGGTCGATCTGAAAGAGCTCCAGCATTTCTCTGTGGAGAGAGGAGAACCTTCCAGAAGAACAACCATCTCTGCAGCACTTCACCAATCAGGCCTGTATGGTAGAGTGGCCAGACTAAAGCCACTCCTCAGTAAAAGGCAAATGGCAGCCCGCCTGGAGTTTGCCTAAAGGTACCTGAGGGACTCTAAGATCATGAGAAACAAAACTCTCTGGTCTGATGAAACAAAGATTGAACTCTTGGCCTGAATGCCAAGCGTCATGTCTGGAGGAAACCAGGCACCACTCACCAGCTGGCCAATACCATCCCTCTAGTGAAGCATGGTGGCAGCATCATGCTGTGGGAATGTCTTTCAGCTGCAGGAACTGGGAGACTAGTCAGGATTGAAGGAAAGATGAATGCAGCAATGTACAGATATATCCTTGATGAAAACCTGTTCCAGAGCGCTCTGGACCTTAGACTGGGGTGACTATTCATCTTTCAACAGGACAATGACCCTAAGTATACAGCCCACATAACAAAGGAGTGGCTACGGGCCAACTCTGTGAATGTGCTGGAGTGGCCCAGCCAGAGCCCAGACTTGAACCTGACTGAACATCTCTGGAGAGATCTGAAAATGGCTGTGCACCGACGCTCCCCATCCAACCTGATGGACCTTGAGAGGTACTGCAAAGAAGAATGGGAGAAATTGCCCAAAAAAAAGTTTGCCAAGTTTGTTGCATCATACTAAAAATGACTTGAGGCTTTAATTGGTGCTAAAGGGGCTTCAACAAAGTATTGAGCAAAGGCTGGGAATACTTATGTACATGTGGTTTTTTTTCGTTATTTATTTTTAGTACATTGCAAAGATTTCAAAACGAACTTCTTTCACGTTGTCATTATGGGGTATTGTTTGTAGAATGTTGAGGAAAAAAATGAATTTAATCCATTTTGGAATAGGGCAGTAACATAACAAAATGTGGCAAAAGTTAAGTTTTGTGAATACTTTCTGGATGCACAGTAAATTGCAGAAAGGCTGTGTGCAAAATGCTTTCATTCCCTTCCAAGCAATGTGCATGGCAATATTAGGAGCAGGCACCATCAACTTATCACAAAGTTATTTCATAACTGTTAAGTCAACCAAGCCCCCAACAGATCCAAATTTTTACCAGCTGTTTTAAGCCCTAATGAATAGGGCCCTTTAGAACCTCCACATGAGCCAGTTGTCCTTTTGGCATTTTAGGAGAAAATAAACTCCTCGGGGTCTTTCAACATTTGGTCTGGCACTCTTCCTTTTCCTGCACCATAAATATGATCTGATTGGAAAAATGGAAATTGCCATTGCAAATCAGCCAGGCACACAGCAGCCTCCCATCCACTCTGGCTCAATAAACAGTCTAGGGGTGTCTTTTGTGAATTTATTGCTAGTAGAACTTGAAGAAGGGACTGGGAGTGATGCAGGATACTCAGGACAGATTACTAAAGGAGAACACATCTTGGTAGTAGCACTAGTAATCACAAAGGTAGTGATAGTAAGCTAGGACAGGCTATATATGCACAGCTGGAGACTATGTACCAAAAAGGCAGAGCAAGTCATAGGAGACTGAAGAAGTCCAAATTTCATGGCTTGGCACCATGTACCAAAAAGGCAGAGCTAGTCACAGGAGACTCAAGTAGTCCACATTTCACAGCTGGGGAACATGAAAACATCAGCATGGAGAAAACTCTGTTTATGGGATCCCAGAATGTACTCAGTCCATTATTGCAACCCCAACTAAACAGTCCAGCATCCAGCCCAGGAGTGCCCCCTGAAGCTCACGGATCCATTTCCACTCAGGGGAGAGACCCTCTCTTCTGGACTCCAGCCTAACAGGAACCCATCCACCTTCTTGGCACACCTCACCAGGGATTAGTTAAACCTTCTAAATATTCAGGCTGAGTATTTTAATCCTCCTGCCCTAATCTCCAGATGCTTCTAGAGTCAGGGGAAGGTAATCAAACTCTCAGCCTGTGGAGTCTCGAGCAGATCAACCAAAACAATTCTGGCTTCTGTAGCTACAACAGAAGCCCCAAACTAAATTTACCTTACAGCCTTTGTAGGAGGGCACTGTGTTTGACCATATTTGTATATAAAACTCATTCAGCAGAGATGACGTGGAAAGTCACATCTCGCCCGCATGGCTAGCTGTTGGTTAGCTATCTTACTTTTACTCTGGTTACCCTAAAGTTGGCCAAACAGATCCTTTGTCAAAAGCAATGGGAGACAAGGGGGTTGATTTACTAAATGCAATTAGACTTTGCACTTTGCAAAGTGCAGTTGAACTCTGCAAGAGCAGTTGCTCCAGAGCTTAGTAAATGAGCAGATGATTTGCTGACTTCCATCATCCAATCACATGCAAGCAAAAATGCCAATTTTGTAAATTTTCCTTGCACTTGGTTGGGTATTCTTTGCAAAGCGAAGCCTTACCTCATTTACTAAGCTCTTGAGCATCTTCACTTACAGAGGTCTAATTGCCTTTAGTAAATCATCCCCAGGGAGTTCTGCTTCCTTCCCAAAATGACCCTATAGGAAATGTGTAGCACCGGACTCCAAAGAATAATGCTGCTGAAATGTGTTATGTGGAGAAAATGAAAACCTATCCAGGGCTAAACACTGTTATGCAGTGCCCATCAAGGCCACCCTTTGGTCAGCATTGGAAGGATTGAAGTTGGGTGTGGCCATGCATGTTTGCTGCTCCTCGACGAGCCAAGCAGGATTCATGGCATTATCACTCATTGGTCAACATTGGTTGTAGACTTTTTTTTTGCAGATAACTAACTTGTGTTGCCCCACTATTTGAGAGTCACAAATATTCTCTGAGACTGCAATGGCCAGAATAGAAATGAAGACTTCATTGGCTTAGGCAGTTGTAGATCAGGACAACTGCAGTCAACAGAGAGAAGCATTAGTTGCCCACGAAGCTTTGATTCATGGCTAAATCAAATCAAAAATGTACCTTCTGCGAATTCATTTTAATAGGCCAACAGATGTACCTGCACTGCTTGGCTTTCCAAGATTGCCCATTAAATGCAAACCATAGAAGTCTTTCATTAGGCAAAGAGACATGGAAAGTATTCATACAAGGTCAGACTTACGTCCTAGACCCAGCCTATTCCACGACAGGCAGAACCGTTTCTTATCCTCTTTCTCCCTTAAAGGTTGAACACATTAGCGTCCATTATTTGCCCTTCATTATTCGTGACGCAGGCCTTTTAAATACTTACATTAACTCCTTCATTGCCCCAGGGTCCAAAGCCATCCGTCAGAAGAACACAGCTTACCACAGGCTAGCCCCCAGCTGAAAGGGTTAGTGGCTACGTTAGGCAGGCAACTGGCTTTTGAACCATATTTTACGCTTGACAAGCAACATATGAATAATATATAGAACTTGGGTGGATATAATTGAGATTAATGCATGCATATCAATCAATACATGACACGGGTAATATAATACTTTAAAATAATATATTGCATTGATTTATATTCATGGATTTATGCATCAATTCTGTGCCAGGACCCATGAAAAGGGTTTTTAAGCCGATAAAATATTTTGTCTTCTGATAATAAATGGGAGCATTTAATAGCCCCGTGCCGAGGGGGGCTGCCAGGACTTACTAATGACGGGCCTTTTGTTTTGCTCTCTTTCCAGAAGAACTCCAGAAAGTTTTGTTTGAACAGATAGATCTAAGAAGAAGGTTGGAGCAAGAATTCCAAGTGCTGAAAGGCAGTCCTTCTTTTCCTGTTTTCAGTAAGGAGCATTACATTTTCCATTCTAGGGATAAATATTGTATTCTGAGGTTAATACCTGTAACGATAATATTCAGAAGATGATTTCCTTTCCTGTTCATTTCATGGTTTTCTCCACATTTACATATCAAGCTGTCCAGGAAAAGTGGCAGTTACAGGAGTTGAGACTTTCCATATAAGAATGCCGGGGGTGCTTACAAAAGACAACTTTTGTTTATATGGTAGAAACATTTTTCCAAGGTCGCTGTAGCTGCTTATATGTTTTTAGTTAGAGTTGAGCTTCAATTTGTTAATTAAAGTCCATTTAAAACTACATCTTCAGCCAACCGTCTCCGGTTTCTGGGGACAGTTCTGATTTTAGAAACTATCTCCAGAAACAATTGTCCCTGATTTCATACATGGTTAAAATGTGTCCCCGATTTCTTTCCAGCTTTGTTAATGGTGTCCTCGTCCCAGTTGCCTGCCGGGTAAGCCTGATTGGCCTAGAGCAGGAGGAGGGAGGTGAGGAGGGGGGGTCTGCTCCCAGCTGTGTTCGGGGTTATTGATGATGTCACGGGCTAATATTACATGGTCTTCCCAGTCCCTTTCTTCTCGGCTTGTGCAGACTTTGTGCATGAGGTTAGGATGTGGATTTCTGTGCTTGTGATAGTGACCTGCAGTACAAAACTGGGTACAAAACAGGCTCAGGTGTTAGTAAACCACACCCATGTAAGCCCCTCCCACTGCTAACACAATTTGGTCATGCCCAACATTTGGTGTGGCGCATTTCGCATGGAGCTATTATACCCATCCCCCTGCTTCAACTCTGTCCCAACCTCAATAAAGATGGAGCCCACCAGAGTCTCCCTTTACAGCTAAGATTGCTCATCAGAGTCCCCTCTTACATCCAGCAGTGCTCATGAGTTTCCCTCTCCTTCTTACATCCATAATTACCCATCGGAGTTCCCTCTTACATCCAGGATTGCCCATCAGAGTACCCCCTTACATCCAGGATTGCCCAGCAGAGTTCCCCCCTTACATCCAAGATTGCCCATCAGCGTTCCCCCTTACATCCAGGATTGCCCATCAGTGTTCCCCCTTACATCCAGGATAGCCCATCAGAGTTCCCCCTTACATCCAGGATTGCCCATCAGAGTTCCCCCTTACATTCAGGATTGTCCATGAGAGTTCCCCCCTTACATCCAGGATTGCCCATCAGAGTTCCCCCTTAAATCCAGTATTGCCCATCAGAGTTCCCCCTTACATCCAGTATTGCCCATCAGAGTTCCCCCTTTACATCCAGTATTGCCCACCAGAGTTCCCCCTTACATTCAGGATTGCCCATCAGCCTTCCCCCTTACATCCAGAATTGCCCATCAGAGTTCCCCCTTACATTCAGGATTGCCCATCAGAGTTCCCCCCTTACATCCAGGATTGTCCTTCAGAGTTCGCCCCTTACATCCAGTATT
Organism: Staurois parvus; assembly: GCF_062004578.1. Lineage (NCBI taxonomy): Eukaryota > Metazoa > Chordata > Amphibia > Anura > Ranidae > Staurois > Staurois parvus. The sequence continues at coordinate 1,064,101 of NW_028318068.1, forward strand.
GCCCATCAGAGTTCCCCTCTTACATTCAGGATTGCCCATCTCCCTATCATATTACTACCAGCCAGGGTATTTTCAAGGACAGTTGCTGGAGGCCAAATAAAATCTTGTAGTAGTTTGGAGGCCTAGCCTTCTCCTAGGGCCCATTGATATGATAAGTACAGAGAAAATGGAAGACATGGAAACTGTAACACCGTGGTGTGTTGCATTTGGTAGTCCATTAAAAATGCACAGGTTGTCAACGCACCTCAATGCATGAAAAAAAGTCCATAGCAGAGGCGGACTGACAACTCATGGGGCCCCGGGGCAATAGGGGATCATGGGGCCCCTGTGTCCTTGCCCAAACTCAAAAAAGCCTATGAAAAAGGTATCAGGGGCATCTCATGGGGCCCCCTACTGACCCCGGGCCCTCGGGCAGTGCCCGAGTTTCCAAATGGTCAGTCCGCCCCTGGTCCATAGATAACAATGGATAGTGTAATGCGGCCATGCTTTGCGGCTCACTATAACACAGGTACATGGCAGCACACTGTAGATATGGGTTGGGGTGCAATTAACTTTTGCATTGCAATGCACATCTAAAGTGAATCACCTTGCGCTGTGGTAACACGTGTCATGATGCATGTTGTAACACATGTTATGAAGTGAATGAGCCCTCAATATATCAATATTATCTATACCTCAGTGATTCCTCAGATTGGAGTAAGACAGCGTCAAATAGGTGACTTGGTATGGCATACCACTTCCACCTATATCTGCAACTGCATGCAGATGACACCTCTACTTTTATTTTTAAGAACACACAGCTTTAGTGGGTCATCTTTGCTGGTTAGTAGGGCCAAGTGCTTATGAAATTTGTATCAGATTTTAAAATATTTCCTATTTTCTATATACTAGTGATCTCCACACTGCCCCCCCCCCCCCCCCCAGGGGCCAGATGCAGCCCTTTGCTTGCTTTTATCCAGCCCTTGGGGCACTATTTCATCCACCGATAGCAACAATAGGGCATAAATCCTGTATAATAAATCCTGTATAATAATAATCTGCCCCCATGACACCGATGAAGGGGAAAATGTTCTCCCAATGGAACACAATTCCTCCCATGACACCAACAGTTGGGTCCAATGATACCAAGGATGGGCCACGATTCCTCCCAATTACACCAACAATTGGGCTAAATGACACCAATGATCAGGCACAATTCCTCCCAATGACACCAAGTTCGGTCCAATGATGGGGCACAATTCCTTCCAATAACACAAACAATTTGGCTGAATGATTATTATTATTATACAGGATTTATATATCGCCAACAGTGTGCGCAGCGCTTTACAAAATGAAGGCAGATATTACAGTTACAATACAATTTGGTACAAGAGGAAACAGAGGGCCCGGCTCGTTACAGCTTACAATCTAGTAGATGAGGCACCATTCCTCCCAATGACACAAACAATTGTGCCCAATGACATCAATAATGGGGCACAATTCCACCCAATAACACCAACAGTTGGACCCAATGACACCAATGATGTGGAACAATACCTCCCAATGACACCAACAATTGGGCTGAATGACACCAATAACGGGGTACAATTCCTCCAACTGACACCAACGGTAGGGCTCAATCCCTCCCACTGACACCAACAATGGGGCACAATTCCTCCCAATGACACAAACACTTGTGACAAATGACTCCAATGATGGGGCAAAATTTTGCCCAGTAACACCAACAGTTGGGCACAATGACACCAACGATGAGGCACAATTCCACCCAATAACACCTACAGTTGGGCCCAATGACACCAATGATGGGGCACAATTCCTCCCAATGGAACCAACAATTGGGTTGAATGACATCAATGATGGGGCACAATTCCGCCTACTGACACCAATGGTAGGGCTCAATCCCTCCCACTGACACCAATGGTAGGGCTCAATCCCTCCCACTGACACCAACGATGGGGCACAATTCCTCCCAATGACACAAACACTTTTGCCCAATGACAATAATGGGGCACAATTCCACCCAGTAACACCAACAGGTGAGCACAATGAAACCAAGGATGGGGCACAATTCCTCCCAATGACACCAACAATTGGGCTGAATGACACCAACGAAGGGGCACAATTCCTCCAACTGACACCAACGGTAGGGCACAATTCCTCCCATTGACATCAACGATGGGGCATTGTTTTTTTTCCACTCTACTCCCAATCGTCACAGTCTGCCCCCCCTAAAATCTGAAGGGCAGTAAACTGTCCCTTGTTTAGACAGTTTGGGGACCCCTGCGATATACAATGATATACCGGTTAGCGGACAGCCTATAGACAGACTGGACAGGTGTCTTTTTTTTTAGTCTAACTGGTATCAGCATGCAAAGAGTTACCACTGATAGAGAATCTATATAAATGATCTGAAAGCCATTCCCATCAGGACCTATATCTTATTTATAAGAAGGTCCCGCGAGTGCTTTCCCAGAGCTTCCTCACTTTAGAGGAGGCGGCGTGCGTTTGGACGCTTCCTGTCTTAACTCCCAATGAGCTTGGTTATAACCCTGATGGAGGACGGCTGTTTAATGAGCGTGCTGTAAGCCGTTGTGCTTTTAGCCATCCTCCCGCTTCCATTACGGCCAGGCCTCTCTATGCGCGCCCTGACATTAACTGCGCACACCAGGACGGGGCCCGTCACTCAGCTCTTTAATAATTCCTCATCGCTGAATGCCTCTTCATTCTTGCTCTTCCAGCTGTCCATTTGTCATTCCTCCAATGGAAGAGCTCACCATATAACAAGTATAGAGAGTACAGAACATACACACCGTCCCCCTCCTCTCCTGTACTCCAGCCATGGGAATACTTCCATCCCCAACTTACCCCAGGTTCACCCCTAAGCACTTTCTGCAGCGTTTCGCAGAAACTCAGTACAGTCCATTTAACATGATTTCCTATGGGACAGGTTCACATCTCCACAGTTTCACCTGGAAAACCTTTATCCCTAAAGGAAACAAAAACTGCTTGCTGTAAAAACATATAAAGTATTAACTGGAGTATGGAAAAGATTTGTTAGTGTGTTTAAATCTGCTAGTACTTCTAGCACTTACCTCCGACAGACTGACAGTGCTGCTGCCCAAAGGAGCCCCCTATGCTCCTTCATCCAGAGTGGGGGCGCTCTAACCTGAGGTTCACACCTAAGCGTTTTCTGCAGCGTTTTGCAGTACAGTGCATTTAACATGATTTCCTATGGGACAGGTTCACATCTCCGCATTTTCACGTGGTGCGTTTTTTTGGAAAGGGTCAGGGACTTTTTTGAACGCAAAACGTTGCGCTTTTGGTTCTATAGACTTCAGTGGAAACGCTGGAGAAAAGGATGTCGTTTTTCTGTGTTTCTGATGCGTTTTAAATCTGCCTAGCAACAAGAAAAATGGGGAATAAAAACCCGCAAAATGCATCAAAAACACGTCAAAAATGCAGGCACAATAATGCAAAACGCAATGCAGAAACGGGTCAAATGCCTAAGGGACAGGTTCACATCTCCGCGTTTTCATCCAGTGCGGTTTTTGGAAAAGGTCATGGACTTTTTTGAACGCAAAAAGTTGCGGTTTTAGTTCTATAGACTTCAATGGAAACGCTGGAGAAAAGATTGCAGTTTTACTTTGTTTTTGTTGCGTTTTAAATCTGCCTAGCAACAAGAAAAATGAAAAAAAAAATTAAAAAAAAAGCAAAATGCATCAAAACGTGGCAAAAATGCAGGCGCAGAAACGGGTCAAACGCAACTTGCATAGGTGTGAACCTAACCTTAAGCTGGGCAGAATTTTGAACAAATATTATTGAGAAAAGAAGGTCCTAAAAAAGTTCATTCGTTTTGCTAACCATCAGTGGGGTCAAATCAACGTTCGTTTTTGATCCCAATTAAAATTTGAAGGAGCAGGATGGAAATTGTTTCTCCAATGAATAAATCTCTAACTGTAAATGTTACATAGTTACATAGTTAGTCTGGCTGAAAAAAAGACAAAAGTCCATCCAGTTCAACCATTAAAAAAAAAAAGTTATAGTCCTATACCCACAGTTGATCCAGAGGAAGGCAAAAACCCAGCAAAGCACGATCCAATTTGCTCCTGCAGGGAAAAAATTCCTTCCTGATCCCCCGAGAGGCAATCGGATATTCCCTGGATCAACTTTACCTATAAATGTTATATCCAGTTATATTCTGCGTATCCCAGAAACAATCCAGAACTTTTTTGAAGCAATCCACTGAGCTGGCCACAACCAACTCTTGAGGGAGTCTATTCCACATTCTCACAGCTCTCACTGTGAAGAAACCTTACCGTGTTTGGAGATTTCATTTCTTTTCCTCCAGACGTAAAGAGCGCCCCCTTGTCCTCTGTGATGACCTCAGGGTGAATAGCTCTACACCGAGTTCAACGAGTTTTTTTTTCTCTTAGGATAAAGGTTTTACATAAATGTATAAAAGTTGGTCATTGTCAGTGGTAAATGGTTTGTCTCAACACTTACTTTGCTGGACAGCTTGATCTGTTAAAGGAAGTTGAAAAATAACAGACTTACTGGCAGGATCACCATGGGATAAAACTATATTATAGAGGGGCTCAAAAACAAAGACTGCTGTGTTAGTACCACTGAAGGGCCGTGATATATATGGCATATGCCATTTTTATTTTGACCAGACTTCCACTTTAACTGAGTTAGGGGAAGTTCCGCTCTAAGCCTTTGTCCCCGCTGCCCGTTAAGGATTGGCACCTTTGGGGAGTGGGGGGGAAGGAGCAGGAACCCGAATCTGACAGGCACCTGCTCCCGCTTCTGCTGCGATCACCTAGGCCAGTGGTCGGCAAGCCGCGGCTCGCGAGCCACATGCGGCTCTTTACACACTTTAATGCGGCTCTTCTGTGTGCCGGGCGCCCGCTCCCCTCCCTCCTCTCGGGCGGCCGCCACAAAAGTCAGGACTCTGCAGCTAGCCCAGCAATGGGCAAACTACGGCCCGGCGGACCTTTTAATCCGGCCCGCGGAGCGTGGCAAACATTGGCTGTCAGGATGTAGGCGGGGCAGCGTGACGAACTCCTCTCCTCTCACAGTCCGCCTTGAAGACCGGAACGGCGCGGGAACACGGCGAGAGGAACGCGCGGAGCAAAGGTAAGTGAATTGACACAATATGGGGAATGAATTACTATAGGGGGGATGAATTACTATATGGGGGATGAATTACTATATGGGGGATGAATTACTATATGGGGGATTAATTACTATATGGGGGATGAATTACTATATGGGGGATTAATTACTATGGGGGATGAATTACTATGGGGGATGAATTACTATATGGGGGATTAATTACTATGGGGGATGAATTACTATATGGGGAATGAATTACTATATGGGGAATGAATTTCTATAGGGGGGATGAATTACTATATGGGGGATGAATTACTATATGGGGGATTAATTACTATGGGGGATGAATTACTATATGGGGGATGAATTACTATATGGGGGGTGAATTACTATATGGGGATTAATTACTATGGGGGATGAATTACTACATGGGGGATTAATTACTATGGGGGATGAATTACTATATGGGGGATGAATTACTATGGGGGATGAATTACTATATGGGGGATGAATTACTATGGGGGATGAATTACTATGGGGGATGAATTACTATATGGGGGATGAATTACTATGGGGGATGAATTACTATGGGGGATGAATTACTATATGGGGGATGTATTTTCAGTTTTAAAAATGTGGCTCTCAAAATAAATTTCAATCGTGGTTTTGGCGAGATTTGGCTCAGTTGAAAAAAAAGGTTGCCCACCACTGACCTAGGCGATCGAAGCAGAAGTTGTCCTCCCTCCCCGTAGTCTTCTGGGACACATGACAGGTCCCAGAAGACTACGGGGCCATTCACAAAGCACATGCGCAGTGGGGACTCAGCTGTGAGGCCTCAAGCTGAAGATGCCAGCGCCAGGGAGAGAAGATGGCTGGTGAAACCAGCCGTGGTGAGGACTCCGCTGGAACGAGGGACAGGTAAGTGTCTGTATTTTAATTTAAAAAAATTTTATTCAACTGGAACTCTGCGTTAGCCTATTGGGTGCGGCACATCGCATGTGATTCGCACAGGAACCGCACCGCATTCCTGTGCAAATCACATGCGATTTATGTGCGGTGCGATCGGAGACATACATTTTATATGGCTCAAGCCGCACCGCATCCGCACCAAAAAGTTACAGAACCCTTTTTATTTTGGTCCGCACTAGAATCAGATCACATGGGTATTCACACCTATGCGATCCGATTCTGCACATCGCACTGCATTTTGTGGACCAATTTCGTGGTGTTGTTAACTCAACATACACACCAGCAGCGGTTCGCATGGACGGGGTGCGATTCTGATGCGGTACGGAATTTGCACAGAAAACGCTGCAAATTCCGCACCCCATCAGTGTGAACCAGGACTTAATAGGAAATGTTTATGAAATCAGAATTTGCACACTATGGCACACGTACCTATGGCAGGGCTCTTCTCCAGCTCTCATCTATCCAGGCATTCATTCACACCATCCCCCGCCATCTTCTTCCCCCATGCTTCTTCAGGGTCCCCTGTCTTTCCTCTTCAACCATGGGGTGGCCACTGATGTTCTACATCAGCCTTTCTCAACCTTCTTTAACATAGAGGTACCCTTGAAGTAATTTTCCGGTCTCACAGAACCCCTGCTAAAGATGACTATATCTACAGCTCATGGTACATTAGTGTGATGGTCACTGGGATGGTTTACAGCTCATGATACCTTGATGGTCAGTGGGATGGTCTACAGCTCATGATACCTTGATGGTCAGTGGGATGGTCTACAGCTCATGATACCTTGATGGCCACTGGGATTGTCTACAGCACATGATACCTTGATGGTCAGTGGGATGGTCTACAGCTCATGATACCTTGATGGTCAGTGGGATGGTCTACAGCTCATGATATCCTTATTGTCAGTGGGATGGTCTACAGCACATGATACCTTGATGGTCAGTGGGATGGTCTACAGCTCATGATACCTTGATGGTCAGTGGGATGGTCTACAGCTCATGATACCTTGATGGTCAGTGGGATGGTCTACAGCTCATGATACCTTGATGGCCACTGGGATTGTCTACAGCACATGATACCTTGATGGTCAGTGGGATGGTCTACAGCTCATGATACCTTGATGGTCAGTGGGATGGTCTACAGCTCATGATATCCTTATTGTCAGTGGGATGGTCTACAGCACATGATACCTTGATGGTCAGTGGGATGGTCTACAGCTCATGATACCTTGATGGTCAGTGGGATGGTCTACAGCTCATGATATCCTTATTGTCAGTGGGATGGTCTACAGCTCATGATACCTTCATGGTCAGAGGGATGGTCTACAGCTCATGATACCTTGATGGTCAGCGGGAAGAATGTTCCTTACACTTGTGGTCACTGGAAAGAATTACTTCCTACAGAGAGCTAAAAATTGTGTCAGTAGGAACTTATCTGATAGGTAGAACTGCTCATTGCTCAAGGAACCCCGAGCAACCTCTGGAGGAACCCTAGGGATCCATGGAATCTTGGCTGAGAAACCCTGGTGTACCTACAAGAGTTGCATTGTCCTTATTACCGTCTCTATTCCTGGTATCTCATAGATGTCAGGAATGAGTGGAGGTTGTACAACGCACAGGAAAATTGCTTGAGGAATGGTGGGGCATTTTTTTTTTTTGGCAGAAGAGACTTTGCATGTCTTCTTTGCCAGACTTCTACAGTTAGGTTTAGCCGTGCGTCTAAATCCACATTGGGAACATTTTTCAGAGGTGATTGACAGGCAGTGAGAAGGCAATGTGACATCTACTCACCATATATGATGATGATCAGTAACAATGAACAACTATTCAGCGCTCGCACAGAACATGGAAAGAATGAGTAGATAATAGGAAAAAAGGCAGTCCACAGGGTGAATGGAGTGAGGACAGGATACTGGGCGAACTCCGATGTGGTCAGGATACCTCAGTCAATAAGTCCATCCAAGTGATGTGCAGAGTGGGAAGGGGGATGGACTGTGGAAGCTGAAGAAACACAGGAACAGACCGGCAGCTGCTCACCAAGGATGGGATGATCCTCCAGAAGTATGCAAAGGAACGACAAGCCAGGTGTCGGGTCAGTGTGGATAAAAACAATCGAGGGAGTTTTAAATGTAATGCAGGCCATACTGTACATGGGTCGAATTCGGAACAAATTTTCTTTAGAAAATCGGAAATTTTGTACATTTTGTAATCTGATGGTGCCGCCATTGATTTAGAAATTCAACCAACCAAACCTACAATTTCTCATGTTGCTACAGAAAAGAATTTTCTTGGCCAGGAATTTTCTTTTCTTTCCAGGTCACAGCTTTATATTTCCTGCACGAATCTCCCATAATTGATTCAAAATTTGTTCGCTTTTCAAAAAAATTTTCAACATGCCCAATCACTCAAATTTGATTGTCACACAAAAATCGTCCGTTTCTGTGACCCAGTAATAGTGCGAAACTCAAACAAAAATTTTTAGAAAGAAAGTTATTTTGGAATTAAACCCGTGTATGGCCGGCTTAAGTGTTTTAAAGTAAAGCTCAATTGTTTTTATCTGCACTGACCTGGCACCCGGCTCGTTGTTCCTGATGTCTACTCACCGCCTCTTATAAATCCATTTTGGCCAAACAAGCATGCCGGAAAAGTGTGCATTGCATGCAGTTACAGGGTGTTTGCGGTGTTCCTCATTCGCTTGAATGGGTCGCATTTGGAAGACATGACTTATTTAATCATTTCTGCCACAAGGGCAAAGTGAAGCATCGCGACCATGGCATGTGAACACCCCTGTTCACTACCATTGAAGACTAAGGGGAGAGGCAGTTGGGGGGGGGGGGGGGCGCTAAAACCGCAACTCAACTGTGCATTTTTTTACCCTTCCCACATGGAAGAAAAATATATTTGAAATACATTTTAAAAATATTCTTTGCAAATATATTGCCATATATTTGAAATACTACAATTTGGCCATATTCAATATACTTCAAAATATATTTCAATAAATAAATAAATATATATATATATATATACTGCATTTTGAAATGCATTTTTATTACAAAATATATGAAAAATATTTTTAAAAATACATTTAAAATATACTGTATGTCTTTAAAAAGACAAAGCTACATTTTTTAATGCATTTACAAATATATATAAAAATATATGTTAAAATGACTTTTTTATATGTTAAACAAAATCTGAAGAAATATATATATAAAAAATATATATTTTTAAAAATAGGACTGATTGGCATATTCAAGGCTTTGAATGTCTATTTATATCCTTTTCCATCTATAAAGTTCCATTACCTTGTTACACAGGTCTTTTGACAGTTCTTTTCTGCTCCCCATGGCTCAGTATCTCGACAGTTTTTTTCTACTCCCCATGGCTCAGTATTTAGACAGTTCTTTTCTGTTCCCCATGGCTCAGTATCTCGACAGTACTTTTCTACTCCCCATGGCTCAGTATTTAGACAGTTCTTTTCTGCTCCCCATGGCTCAGTATCTAGCCTGCTCAGTGCATCCACATGACAGCTAACAAACTAATTGATTATTTACACAGACGCTAATTGCAATTTAAAAAGTCACAGATGTGGGAAATTAATCTTTAATTGTCATTGTAATCCGTGTGTGTTACCTTGTGTGTCTGTACCAAGGCCGAACATTCCAGGGGATGGGAACTTTGGATCAGGACCAGTTGGGGGATTTCTGTTATCATTATGATTTAAAAAGGAGCCAAACAACTATGTGATAGTAAATGGCTTCATATGATCACTGTCCTTAAATAAAGGACAGTTTTTGGCATGATCAGTCATATTTTCAATATAAATGCCAAAATGTCACGATTTCTTCCAGGAAATGCAAACTTTTGAGCACACCTGTATATTCAGACATTCCAGCAGACCAATTGGTGCCTGACCAACCTGATCTTAGTGGGTGGGTGTGCTTCTATCAGTGTGAACGTGACATTTTAGCGCGGGGACCAATGCGAAAAAATGAAAAAAAAAACAAAAGAGCAATTTGCATAACATGCTGGAAATGTATAAATATGGGAATACATTCATGAGTTTAATAATGTCATTATGTATATTAATGGTCTTTTATACATTTGTTTTACTAGACAACTTCCATGATCAGATGAAGCGGGAGCTGGCCTACAGAGAAGAGATGGTTCAGCAGTTACAGATTGTAAGTCTATGCACAAACTGTATATGTCTTCCCTGTAGATCACACCATACACGTGTTCAATATAGAATTCTGATTGTAACCCCAAATCAAAAACGTAAAATACTGCAGCTTACCAATCATTAGATATTGTGGCTGCATTAGTTTTCCTTTTTTTAGGCTATTTTCCACTTTGTTCCCCTTCTGGTGATCTGGCCAATAACACACCTCCGGTATTCGAGTGTCCCCACTCTGGAGGAAGGAGCAGGGGCGTCCCTAGGGTTGGTGTCACCCGGTGCGATAACACTTCGTGACACCCGCTCCTACGATCCCCACAGAATAGATCGGATCTGCGGATTGAGCATAATGGATCGGACTCCGATCCATTATGCTCAATCTGCAGATCCGATCCATCCTGCGGGGATCATCGGCATGCTTTACAACTTACCTTTTCGTGGAGCCGGTCCGGTGTGGAATGGATCGGACTTCAATCCATTATGCTCAATCCGCAGATCCGATCCATCCTGCTGGGATCGTCGGCTTGCTTTACAACTTACCTTTTCATGGAGCAGGTCCGGTGTCACCCTGTGCGGTAGGTTTCACCCGATGCAGCGCGCACCCCCCGCGCCTGCCTAGGGACACCACTGGGAAGGAGCACAGGGGACACCTTTGAACCAGGGGCGGACTGACCATTTGGAAACTCGGGCACTGCCCGAGGGCCCGGGGTCAGTAGGGGGCCCCATGAGATGCCCCTGGTACCTTGTTCATAGGCTTTTTTGAGTTTGGGCAAGGACACAGGGGCCCCATGATCCCCTGGGGTCAGTAGGGGGCTCTATGAGATGTCCCTGGTACCTTTTTCATAGGCTTTTTTGAGTTTGGGCAAGGACACAGGGGCCCCATGATCCCCTATTGCCCTGGGGCCCCATGAGTTGTCAGTCCGCCCCTGCTTTGAACAGCGCATTCCTTACATTCACACCTCAGTTTTCTACTTATGAGTAATAGGAGTACAGATGGCAGAGGAGATCGGCGGTCGGTAGGGTGCTGGGCGTTGGTGGCCAGTAGTGCCTCCTTGGCCTAAAACAGACTTTTACACAAGTTTTATGATTTGCAGTTTTATTCTGAAGCTGAGCAAGATATCAGAACATCCATCACCTATAAATCTGGCTTTCAGACCGACAATCACCGACAGGCAGAGTCTTAGGCGCAGTTCAGACTGGAGCCAGTAGGTGGCAGCTTGAGATTGAAAAGTTAAAAAGGTGTTGCAAGAAAGGTAACAGGGACATTGACTTTGTTCACCCCAGCATCATTGCGGATCCATTGCCAAGCACAGTCCCGACCAGGAACAAAGCAATTTGCCTCATTTACAATGTCTTCAGTTCATGCAAACATGCTTCATTTGTGTGCGCTGACAAAATAAAGACATGTTGCACAGTGGCTAAATGGTCAGCACTTCCACCTGGCAGTACTAGGGTTGTTGGTTTGAATCCCAACCACGGCACCACCTGCCTGGAGTTTGCATGTTCTCCGTGTCGCTGTGTGGGTTTCCTCCGGGTACTCTGGTTTCCTCCCACACTCCAAAGACATGCTGGTAGGTTAATTGTCCCTAGTATGTGTATGTATGAATGTGAGTTAGGGACCTTAGATTGTATGTCCCTTGAGGGTTAGGGACCAGGGACAGACTGACAACTCATGGGGCCCCTGGGAAATAGGGGATCATGGGGCCCCTGTGTCCTTGCCCAAACTCAAAAAAGCCTATGAAAAAGGTATTAGGGGCATCTCATGGGGCCCCCTACTGACCCTGGGCCCTCGGGCAGTGCCCGAGGTTCCAAATGGTCAGTCTGCCCCTGTTAGGGACTGATGTGAATGTACAATATATACAGTCAGGTCCATAAATATTGGGACATCGACACAATTCTAACATTTTTGGCTCTATACACCACAACAATGGATTTGAAATAAAACAAACAAGATGTGCTTTAACTGCAGACTGTCAGCTTTAATTTGAGGGTATTTACATCCAAATCAGGTGAACGGTGTAGGAATTACAACAGTTTGCATATGTGCCTCTCACTTGTTAAGGGACCAAAAGTAATGGGACAATTAGCTTCTCAGCTGTTCCATGGCCAGGTGTGTGTTTTTCCCTCATAATCCCAATTACAATGAGCAGATAAAAGGTCCAGAGTTCATTTCAAGTGTGCTATTTGCATTTGGAATCTGTTGCTGTCAGCTCTCAAGATGAGATCCAAAGAGCTGTCACTATCAGTGAAGCAAGCCATCATTAGGCTGAAAATACAAAACAAACCCATCAGAGAGATAGCAAAAACATTAGGCGTGGCCAAAACAACTGTTTGGAACATTCTTAAAAAGAAGGAACGCACCGGTGAGCTCAGCAACACCAAAAGACCTGGAAGACCACGGAAAACAACTGTGGTGGATGACCGAAAAATTCTTTCCCTGGAGAAGAAAACATCCTTCACAACAGTTGGCCAGACCAAGAACACTCTCCAGGAGGTAGGTGTATGTGTGTCAAAGTCAACAATCAAGAGAAGACTTCACCAGAGTGAATACAGAGGATTCACCACAAGATGGAAACCATTGGTGAGCCTCAAAAACAGGAAGGCCAGATTAGAGTTTGCCAAACGACATCTAAAAAAGCCTTCACAGTTCTGGAACAACATCCTATGGACAGATGAGACCGAGATCAACTTGTACCAGAGTGATGGGAAGAGAAGAGTATGGAGAAGGAAAGGAACTGCTCATGATCCTAAGCATACCGCCTCATCAGTGAAGCATGGTGGTGGTAGTGTCATGGCGTGGGCATGTATGGCTGCCAATGGAACTGGTTCTCTTGTATTTATTGATGATGTGATTGCTGACAAAAGCAGCCGGATGAATTCTGAAGTGTTTCGGGAATATTATCTGCTCATATTCAGCCAAATGCTTCACAACTCATTGGACGCTTCACAGTGCAGATGCACAATGACCCAAAGCATACTGCAAAAGCAACCAAAGAGTTTTTTAAGGGAAAGAAGTGGAATGTTATGCAATGGCCAAGTCAGTCACCTGACCTGAATCTGATTGAGCATGCATTTCACTTGCTGAAGACAAAACTGAAGGGAAAATGCCCCAAGAACAAGCAGGAACTGAAGACAGTTGCAGTAGAGGCCTGGCAGAGCATCACCAGGGATGAAACCCAGCGTCTGGTGATGTCTATGCGTTCCAGACTTCAGGCTGTAATTGACTGCAAAGGATTTGCAACCAAGTATTAAAAAGTGAAAGTTTGATTTATGATTATTATTCTGTCCCATTACTTTTGGCCCCTTAACAAGTGGGAGGCACATATGCAAACTGTTGTAATTCCTACACCGTTCACCTGATTTGGATGTAAATACCCTAAAATTAAAGCTGACAGTCTGCAGTTAAAGTACATCTTGTTTGTTTTATTTCAAATCCATTGTGGTGGTGTATAGAGCCAAAAATGTTAGAATTGTGTCGATGTCCCAATATTTATGGACCTGACTGTATGTAAAGCGCTGTGTACATTGGTGGTGTATAGAAGTACCTGAACTAAATGAATGTTGCATTTTTTTTCTGCAGTGCGTTCAAATGTCCTGTATTGCTTTCCAAAGCCCTGCAACACAGATATAAATAGAAAAAAAAGAAAAAAAAATCCCAGCACTGCAATGCATTTCCAAAACGTCTTGCGATGCATGGCAGCGCACAATCACACCGCACAGATAATGTGCGCAATACGGTTTATTTACTAAAGGCAAATCAGCTGTTTAATTAGCGAGGGAATTCTCCCCAGAGCTTAGTGAATGCGGTGCAGCTCTGCTGACATCATTCAATCGTGTGAGCAAAAATATAGCGTGTTTGTTTTTTTGCACATGATTGGGTATTCTTCGCACCGCATTCACTAAGCTCTGGGGATCATGTCTTTACAAAGTGCAATTTCACCGGCAAAGTGAACAGCCTATTTGCCTTCAGTAAATCAACCCTGCTAACTCGTATGCCCTGAACAAAAACACACTGAAAGTCCAACGTGCAACACAAGTGTAAACTGCTAGGGGGCAGTGTAGAGTGGAACCCCCCCCCCCCCAAAGGGTGTTATAATGTATGTAAAGGGGGCTATAGTAACACTTAAAGTGTGACTACACCCACAACAGTACAATCAGTCTGTAGATGCAGTAAAGCATGCTTGTTATACTCACTGTGGAACCTAAGGGGCTAATCCTCTGCATTGTGTAAAAAGGCTGTTTGATCCTGACTTCTCTGATCCTCCCCTTCTTCCAGTTCCCCCTTTTATCTCCTGATAAGACATATCATGTGGAGTCACTCTGCACATGCTCAGTTTGGTGTGTATTGCTAGAGAGGTTTTTCTTATCTTGGGAGAGTGATCAGAACAAGGCCAATCAGCACTGTCTAGACAGAGGCCAGGGGTTCTGCATCCTTCTAGAGAAAAATGAAAACTCCTACAAGCTGCTGTAGATGCTCAGCTGGACACTGATAGAAGTCACAAGACTGCCCTAACTGCTAATGAGAAAAAGTATTTAGCAGTTTATATTTACTAAAACAATTGGAGTTCCATGTTGTGTGTACTTTGGGAGACCAGATATAGTAAATGCAGGGTCCGAGGAGAGCGGATATAGTGAATGCAGGGTCCGGGGAGACCGGATATAGTGAATGCAGAGTCCGGGGAGATCATATATAGTGAATGCAGGGTCCGGGGAGACCAGATATAGAGAATGCAGAGTCCAGGGAGACCAGATATAGTGAATGCAGGGTCCGGGGAGAGCGGATATAGTGAATGCAGAGTCCGGGGAGACCGGATATAGTGAATGCAGAGTCCGGGGAGACCAGATATAGTGAATGCGGGGTCCTGGGAGACCAGATATAGTGAATGCAGGGTCCGGGGAGACCAGATATAGTGAATGCGGGGTCCTGGGAGACCAGATATAGTGAATGCAGGGTCCTGGGAGACCAGATATAGTGAATGCAGGGTCCGGGGAGAGCAGATATAGTGAATGCAGGGTCCGGGGAGAGCGAATATAGTGAATGCAGGGTCCTGGAGACCAGATATAGCGAATGCAGGGTCCAGGGACACCAGATATAGTGAATGCAGGGTCCGGGGAGACCAGATATATTGAATGCAGGGTCCGGGAAGACCAGATATATTGAATGCAGGGCCCGGGGAGACCAGATATAGTGAATGCAGGGTCCGGGGAGACCAGATATAGTGAATGCGGGGTCCAGGGAGACCAGATATAGAGAATGCAGAGTCCAGGGAGACCAGATATAAAGAATGCAGAGTCCAGGGAGACCAGATATAGTGAATGCAGGGTCCGGGGAGACCAGATATATTGAATGCAGGGCCCGGGGAGACCAGATATAGTGAATGCAGGGTCCGGGGAGACCAGATATAGAGAATGCAGAGTCCAGGGAGACCAGATATAAAGAATGCAGAGTCCAGGGAGACCAGATATAGTGAATGCAGGGTCCGGGGAGAGCGGATATAGTGAATGCAGAGTCCGGGGAGACCGGATATAGTGAATGCAGGGTCCTGGGAGACCGGATATAGTGAATGCAGGGTCCGGGGAGACCAGATATAGTGAATGCAGGGTCCTGGGAGACCGGATATAGTGAATGCAGGGTCCTGGAGACCAGATATAGTGAATGCAGGGTCCAGGGAGACCAGATATAGTGAATGCAGGGTCTGGGGAGACCGGATATAGTGAATGCAGGGTCCGGGGAGACCAGATATATTGAATGCAGGGTCCGGGGAGACCAGATATAGTGAATGCAGGGTCCGGGGAGACCAGATATAGGGAATGCAGGGTCTGGGGAGACCGGATATAGTGAATGCAGGGTCCGGGGAGAGCGGATATAGTGAATGCAGGGTCCAGGGAGAGCAGATATAGTGAATGCAGGGTCCGGGGAGACTGCATATAGTGAATGCAGAGTCCGGGGAGACCAGATATAGTGAATGCAGGGTCCGGGGAGACCAGATATAGTGAATGCAGGGTCCGGGGAGAGCAGATATAGTGAATGCAGGGTCCTGGGAGACCAGATATAGTGAATGCGGGGTCCGGGGAGACCAGATATAGTGAATGCGGGGTCCTGGGAGACCAGATATAGTGAATGCAGGGTCCGGGGAGAGCAGATATAGTGAATGCAGGGTCCGGGGAGACCAGATATAGTGAATGCGGGGTCCTGGGAGACCAGATATAGTGAATGCAGGGTCCTGGGAGACCAGATATAGTGAATGCAGGGTCCGGGGAGAGCAGATATAGTGAATGCAGGGTCCGGGGAGAGCGAATATAGTGAATGCAGGGTCCTGGAGACCAGATATAGCGAATGCAGGGTCCAGGGACACCAGATATAGTGAATGCAGGGTCCGGGGAGACCAGATATATTGAATGCAGGGTCCGGGAAGACCAGATATATTGAATGCAGGGCCCGGGGAGACCAGATATAGTGAATGCAGGGTCCGGGGAGACCAGATATAGTGAATGCGGGGTCCAGGGAGACCAGATATAGAGAATGCAGAGTCCAGGGAGACCAGATATAAAGAATGCAGAGTCCAGGGAGACCAGATATAGTGAATGCAGGGTCCGGGGAAACCAGATATATTGAATGCAGGGCCCGGGGAGACCAGATATAGTGAATGCAGGGTCCGGGGAGACCAGATATAGAGAATGCAGAGTCCAGGGAGACCAGATATAAAGAATGCAGAGTCCAGGGAGACCAGATATAGTGAATGCAGGGTCCGGGGAGAGCGGATATAGTGAATGCAGAGTCCGGGGAGACCGGATATAGTGAATGCAGGGTCCTGGGAGACCGGATATAGTGAATGCAGGGTCCGGGGAGACCAGATATAGTGAATGCAGGGTCCTGGGAGACCGGATATAGTGAATGCAGGGTCCTGGAGACCAGATATAGTGAATGCAGGGTCCAGGGAGACCAGATATAGTGAATGCAGGGTCTGGGGAGACCGGATATAGTGAATGCAGGGTCCGGGGAGACCAGATATATTGAATGCAGGGTCCGGGGAGACCAGATATAGTGAATGCAGGGTCCGGGGAGACCAGATATAGGGAATGCAGGGTCTGGGGAGACCGGATATAGTGAATGCAGGGTCCGGGGAGAGCGGATATAGTGAATGCAGGGTCCAGGGAGAGCAGATATAGTGAATGCAGGGTCCGGGGAGACTGCATATAGTGAATGCAGAGTCCGGGGAGACCAGATATAGTGAATGCAGGGTCCGGGGAGACCAGATATAGTGAATGCAGGGTCCGGGGAGAGCAGATATAGTGAATGCAGGGTCCTGGGAGACCAGATATAGTGAATGCGGGGTCCGGGGAGACCGGATATAGTGAATGCAGGGTCCTGGGAGACCAGATATAGTGAATGCGGGGTCCGGGGAGACCGGATATAGTGAATGCAGGGTCCTGGAGACCAGATATAGTGAATGCAGGGTCCAGGGAGACCAGATATAGTGAATGCAGGGTCTGGGGAGACCGGATATAGTGAATGCAGGGTCCGGGGAGACCAGATATATTGAATGCAGGGTCCGGGGAGACCAGATATAGTGAATGCAGGGTCCGGGGAGACCAGATATAGGGAATGCAGGGTCTGGGGAGACCGGATATAGTGAATGCAGGGTCCGGGGAGAGCGGATATAGTGAATGCAGGGTCCGGGGAGAGCGGATATGGTGGATGCAGGGTCTGGGGAGACTGCATATAGTGAATGCAGAGTCCGGGGAGACCAGATATAGTGAATGCAGGGTCCGGGGAGACCAGATATAGTGAATGCAGGGTCCGGGGAGACCAGATATAGTGAATGCAGGGTCCGGGGAGAGCGGATATAGTGAATGCAGGGTCTGGGGAGACCGGATATAGTGAATGCAGGGTCCGGGGAGACCAGATATAGTGAATGCAGGGTCCAGGGAGACCAGATATAGTGAATGCAGGGTCCGGGGAGAGCGGATATAGTGAATGCAGGGTCCGGGGAGACCGATATAGTGAATGCAGGGTCCGGGGAGACCAGATATAGTGAATGCAGGGTCCGGGGAGAGCAGATATAGTGAATGCAGGGTCCGGGGAGAGCGGATATAGTGAATGCAGGGTCCGGGGAGAGCGGATATAGTGAATGCAGGGTCCGGGCAGAGCGGATATAGTGAATGCAGGGTCCAGGGAGAGCGGATATAGTGAATGCAGGGGCCGGGGTTTAGTAACACTTTAAAGCAGTATGGAACCAAAAACCTTCTTTAGTCTTTCTTCTGTTTTCATCTGGTGAAATAGCTAGTAAGTCTGTTCTCTTTTAAAAGAACAAGCCCTCCTGCAGTTACAGGGAAGAGACAAACCATTTAACACTGGCAGGGGTGCTTAAAATGATCGACTTTTATTTATGTAAAACCTTTATCCGAAAAGGAAAAAAAAATGTTTTAACTGGAGCTCAACCTCCGTTTGTTAGTGTATTTAAATCTGCGAGTACATCTAACACTCCCCTCCTCCTCCCAGACGGACAATGCTGCTGTCCTTCATCCATTGTGGGGGCACTCTAATACAGGAGATGTGTTACTGCCCAGATCACCAAGTGAGAACAGAAGGAAAAAAGACTAAAAAATATAACTAATGCAGCCACCACATCTAATGATTGGTAAGCTGCAATATAGTACATTTTTGGTTTGGGGTCTAATACTGCTTTAAGGGTATACAGTATGTAAAAACTTTGTTTTGCTGTTTTGGATAGAGTAGAGAATGGTTGGGTTTTTTCATAGCTGTCTGTGTTCTACTGCGAAGGCTTCTGCCCATTTCCTGTACTAAAGACACAACTGGAGGGGGAATCCCCTTTCTACACAGACGTCCCCACTAGAAAATTTCCCCTCACTTCCTGTTCCAGTGACAACTGTAAGATTTTGGATTTCCTATCACTTTTTGTTGTTTGAAATGCTCACAAGGTATATCTCCCCGGTGGGGACACGGACAGTAAGAGTCTCTATAAAGGCCACTCCTCTTGAGGCCTCCATTGGAGGCACAGCAAAATAGTATTTGGGTAAAATGTTGGAGCATGTGACCTGCTCCCATGATTTCTGAGCCTATTGCCAGGCCAGACCACTCTTATGTATGGGATGGGAGCAGGGGCGGACTGACAACTCATGGGGCCCCCGGGCAATAGGGGATCATGGGGCCCCTGTGTCCTTGCCCAAACTCAAAAAAGCCTATGAAAAAGGTACCAGGGGCATCTCATGGGGCCCCCTACTGACCCCGGGCCCTTGGGCAGTGCCAGAGTTTCCAAATGGTCAGTCCACCCCTGGATGGGAGGATGTCATAACCCTGTGTAAGCTCCATATTGCAGCTTACCAATTCCTAGACGTGATGGCTGCATTCGTTTTTCTTTTTTTTTAGGCTCTCTTTCTTCTATTTTCATCTGGTGATCCAGCCAATAAGTCTGTTGTTTTTCCAAAGCACACAAGCAGGGCTGCTTACGATGATCAGTTGTATTTATTTATGGAAACCTTTATCCCTAAAGGAAACAAAAACTGCTTGCTGTAAAAACGTGTAAAGTATTGACTGGAGTATGGCAAAGATTTGTTAGTGTGTTTAAATCTGCTAGTACTTCTAGCACTTCCCTCTGACAGACTGACAGTGCTGCTGCCCAAAGGAGCCCCCTATGCTGCTTCATCCAGAGTGGGGGCACTCTAACCCCAGATTCACACCTAAGCGTTTTCTGCAGCATTTTGCAGAAACGCAGTACAGTCCATTTAACATGATTTCCTACGGGACACGTTCACATCTCCGCATTTTCACTCAGCGCGTTTTTTGGAAAGGGTCAGGGACTTTTTTGAAAACTCAAAAAGTTGTGTTTTTGGTTCTATAGACTTCAATGGAAACACTGGAGAAAAGCATGACGTTTTTCAGTGTTTTTGATACGTTTTGTATTTTAAATTCTTCCTAGCAACAAAAAAAATGAAAAAAAATGGGAAACCCCCGCAAAATGCATCAAAAACATGGCAAAAACGCACCAAAAATGCAGGTGCAAAAATGCAAAACGCAGTGCAGAAACGGGTCAAACACCTATGGGACAGGTTCACATGTCTGCGTTTTCACCCAGTGCATTTTTTGGAAAGGGTCAGGGACTTTTTTGAACGCAAAAGGTTGCGTTTTTGGTTCTATAGACTTCAATGGAAATGCTGGAGAAAAGCATGTAGTTTTTCCGTGTTTCTTACGTGTTTTGCATTTTAAATCTGCCTAGCAACAAGAAAAATGGAGAAAAAAAAAAAACACCTCGCAAAATGCATCAAAAACACGGCAAAAAACATGTAAAAAATGCAGGTGCAAAAAATGCAAAACGTAATGCAGAAACGGGTCAAACGCCTATGAGACAGGTTCACAACTCTGCGTTTTCACCCGGTAAATTTTTTGGAAAGGGTCAGGGACTTATTTGAACACAAAAGGTTGCGTTTTTGGTTCTATAGGCTTCAATGGAAACGCTGCAGGAAAGCATGAATTGCGTTTTGCTGCATTTTGTTATGCATTTTTGCCACATTGGTGATGCGTTTTGCATTTTAAATCTGCCTAGCAACAAGAAAAATTTTAAAAATGAAAAAAAAAAATGCAAAACGCATCAAAAATGCAAGTGCAAAAATGCAAAACACAATGCAGAAACGGCTCAAATGCAACCTGCATAGGTGTGAACCTAGGGCAATACAGGAGGTCAGATCACCAGGTGAAAACAGAGGGGAAGGACCTAAGAAAAGCCGTTTTTTTTTTAAAAAAGACCAAAAATCGGTCGTTCAATAGGCCGACGTTACCACCAACGGTAAAGAAAATCGGCTGATTTTCGTCCCGTCTACAGCCGGCATTTAATTACTTCTGTCCCTGCAGAGAGCCCCGCTATTATATTTGACATGCAAAAGTATTGCGGTTGCAACAATGTATCCATTTGTATCCATTTTGGATTGTATCGGATTATTCGGATACAAATAGATACATTGTTGCGACCGCAAGACTTTTCATATAAAATATAATAGCGGACTGGAATTCTTTTTCTTCTTCTTTTTCTTCTTCGTTTTCTGCTTTATCTTCTTTTCTTTTTCTCCTTCTTTTTCTGCTTCTTTTTCTTCTTTTTTTCTTCCTCTTCTTTTTCTTTTTCTTGCAGGTCACGGCTCATGCGCAGATTTTTTATTGGTAAAACAATCGGCCGATTTGCCCATCATTGCCGGGAAAATCGGCCAATTTTGCCGATTGGCCGATTTTCCCGGCAATGATGGGCAAATCGGCTGATCGTTTTTCCAACTTTACCGATAAAACAAATGTGGCAAAACCTCGAAAAACGGCCGACCAATTAACCCACTAACGGTGTGAAAATTGGCCGATTTTTTTTTTGGCCGAATAATCGGCTGATTTTTGACCCGTCTATGGCCTGCATAAGTCTGGCTGATGACATTGGATAAATAGTGAATATTTCATGCTGAGAACACTTTGATACATAACAGATACATGCCTATAGACACGATTGTAAGCCTGCAGCGCCCTCTAGTGTCATGTGATTTCTGCAAGTAGCTATGAAGACAGCTGGGAGGATTTGGCACCTGAGTAGCACCTAGTAGTGAATGTTAGTAAATAAGGAGAATCTGTGTTCACTTTAACCTCTTCCCCCTCCAGAGGATTTCCCCCCTTCCTGACCAGGCCATTTTTTGCGATATGGCGTTGCCTTACTTTAACTGACAATTGCGCGGTCATGCAACGCTGCACCCAAATTAAATTTATGTCCTTTTTTTCCCACAAATTGAGCTTTCTTTCGGTGGTATTAAATCGCCTGTGCTTTATTTTTTTTGCGCTATAAACAGAAAAAGACTGAAAATTTTGAAAAAAAAATCAAAACAATATTTTGTACATTTTGCTATTAAACATGTCCAGTAAAAAACATTTAAAAATCAAATTTTGTCATTTTTGCTAAAAAAAAAAATCCCAATACATGGAAATTTATTGGTTTACGTGAAAGTTATAACGTTACAAATGGCGGTAGATACTGGGATTTTTTTTTACTACTAATGGCGGCAATCAGCGACTTATATTGCATTCTGACACTGGAGGGGAACTGACTTGGTGTCACTGATATCCCCAGTGACACCAATACAGCGATCAGTGCTAATAAAAAGCACTCACACTGTACTAATGGCACTGGGCAGGAAGGGGTTAACATCTGGGGCAATCAAAGGGTTAACTGTGTGCTATTTTACTATGTCTGCTGTGTGTGTTGTACTGTGTAAGCACACTGTTTTGTATTGATCTGCTATGCTGAGCCATACAAAGCAGTGTGCAGGAGCTGAGGGGGGAGAGATCTGTATTGTCCCATCAGTGTTCCTCGATGATCACTGGGTGCCGGCGGGGAATCTCCAGCCGGGACCCAGTGATCAAAAGCTGTAGCCACCAATGGTGGCACTGGCAGAGAGGCTCGCGCACCCCCTACTCGGAAATACAAAATCACATCACTTCTGCTATAGGGCAGTCGGGAACTAAATCCTCAGTCATGTGCTAGAAAACAGGTATTTTTCTCTGCATGCGATTGGGTATTCAAAGAAGTGGCTTGAGTGACACTGCCAAGATCGATTTGAAGAAATCGAAAAAAAACAAATGATTTTATTTTTTTCTTTTGATGGATTTTTAAGTGTTACTAAACCCCGGACCCTGCATTCACTATATCTGGTCTCCCCGGACCCTGCATTCACTATATTTGGTCTCCCCGGACCCTGCATTCACTATATCCGCTCTCCGTGGACCCTGCATTCACTATATCTGGTCTCCCCGGACCCTGCATTCACTATATCCGGTCTCCCCGGACCCTGCATTCACTATATCCACTCTCCCCGGACCCTGCATTCACTATATCCGGTCTCCCCGGACCCTGCATTCACTATATCCGCTCTCCCCGGACCCTGCATTCACTATATCCGGTCTCCCTGGACCCTGCATTCACTATATCCGCTCTCCCCGGACCCTGCATTCACT
Organism: Staurois parvus; assembly: GCF_062004578.1. NCBI lineage: Eukaryota > Metazoa > Chordata > Amphibia > Anura > Ranidae > Staurois > Staurois parvus. The sequence continues at coordinate 1,087,362 of NW_028318068.1, forward strand.
ATATCCGCTCTCCCCGGACCCTCAATTCACTATATCTGGTCTCCCCGGACCCTGCATTCACTATATCTGCTCTCCCCGGACCCTGCATTCATTATATCTGCTCTCCCCGGACCCTGCATTCACTATATCTGGTCTCCCCGGACCCTGCATTCACTATATCTGGTCTCCCCGGACCCTGCATTCACTATATCTGGTCTCCCTGGACCCTGCACTCACTATATCCGGTCTCCCCGGACCCTGCATTCACTATATCTGGTCTCCCCGGACCCTGCATTCACTATATCTGGTCTCCCCGGACCCTGCATTCACTATATCTGGTCTCCCCGGAACCTGCATTCACTATATCCGCTCTCCCCGGACCCTGCATTCACTATATCTGGTCTCCCCGGACCCTGCATTCACTATATCTGGTCTCCCCGGACCCTGCATTCACTATATCTGGTCTCCCCGGACCCTGCATTCACTATATCCGGTCTCCCCGGACCCTGCATTCACTATATCCACTCTCCCCGGACCCTGCATTCACTATATCCGGTCTCCCCGGACCCTGCATTCACTATATCCGCTCTCCTCGGACCCTGCATTCACTATATCCGGTCTCCCCGGACCCTCAATTCACTATATCCGCTCTCCCTGGACCCTGCATTCACTATATCCGGTCTCCCTGGACCCTGAATTCACTATATCTGGTCTCCCTGGACCCTGCATTCACTATATCTGGTCTCCCCGGACCCTGCATTCACTATATCTGCTCTCCCCGGACCCTGCATTCACTGTATTCGGTCTCCCTGGACCCTGAATTCACTATATCTGGTCTCCCCGGACCCTGCATTCACTATATCTGGTCTCACTGGACCCTGCATTCACTATATCCGGTCTCCCCGGACCCTGCATTCACTATATCTGGTCTCCCCGGACCCTGCATTCACTATATCCGGTCTCCCCGGACCCTGCATTCACTATATCCGCTCTCCCCGGACCCTGCATTCACTTTATCCGCTCTCCCCGGACCCTGCATTCACTATATCCGGTCTCCCCGGACCCTGCATTCACTATATCTGGTCTCCCCAGACCCTGCATTCACTATATCTGATCTCCCCGGACCCTGCATTCACTATATCTGGTCTCCCCGGACCCTGCATTCACTATATCTGGTCTCCCCGGACTCTGCATTCACTGTATCCGATCTCCCTGGACCCTGCATTCACTATATCCGCTCTCCCTGGACCCTGCATTCACTATATCTGGTCTCCCCGGACCCTGCATTTACTATATCCGGTCTCCCCGGACCCTGCATTCACTATATCTGGTCTCCCAGGACCCTGCATTCACTATATCTGGTCTCCCAGGACCCTGCATTCACTATATCTGGTCTCCCTGGACCCTGCATTCACTATATCTGGTCTCCCCGGACCCTGCATTCACTATATCTGCTCTCCCCGGACCCTGCATTCACTATATCTGCTCTCCCCGGACCCTGTATTCACTGTATCCGGTCTCCCTGGACCCTGCATTCACTATATCTGGTCTCCCCGGACCCTGCATTCACTATATCTGGTCTCCCTGGACCCTGCATTCACTATATCTGGTCTCCCTGGACCCTGCATTCACTATATCCGCTCTCCCCGGACCCTGCATTCACTATATCTGGTCTCCCAGGACCCTGCATTCCCTATATCTGCTCTCCCCGGACCCTGCATTCACTATATCCGCTCTCCCCGGACCCTGCATTCACTATATCTGGTCTCCCCGGACCCTGCATTCACTATATCCGCTCTCCCCGGACCCTGCATTCACTATATCTGCTCTCCCCGGACCCTGCATTCACTATATCTGGTCTCCCCGGACCCTGCATTCACTATATCTGGTCTCCCCGGAACCTGCATTCACTATATCCGCTCTCCCCGGACCCTGCATTCACTATATCTGGTCTCCCCGGACCCTGCATTCACTATATCTGCTCTCCCCGGACCCTGCATTCACTATATCTGCTCTCCCCGGACCCTGTATTCACTGTATCCGGTCTCCCCGGACCCTGCATTCACTATATCTGATCTCCCCGGACCCTGCATTCACTATATCCGCTCTCCCCGGACCCTGCATTCACTTTATCCGCTCTCCCCGGACCCTGCATTCACTATATCCGGTCTCCCCGGACCCTGCATTCACTATATCTGGTCTCCCCAGACCCTGCATTCACTATATCTGATCTCCCCGGACCCTGCATTCACTATATCTGGTCTCCCCGGACCCTGCATTCACTATATCTGGTCTCCCCGGACTCTGCATTCACTGTATCCGATCTCCCTGGACCCTGCATTCACTATATCCGCTCTCCCTGGACCCTGCATTTACTATATCTGCTCTCCCTGGACCCTGCATTCACTATATCTGGTCTCCCCGGACCCTGCATTTACTATATCCGGTCTCCCCGGACCCTGCATTCACTATATCTGGTCTCCCAGGACCCTGCATTCACTATATCTGGTCTCCCAGGACCCTGCATTCACTATATCTGGTCTCCCTGGACCCTGCATTCACTATATCTGGTCTCCCCGGACCCTGCATTCACTATATCTGCTCTCCCCGGACCCTGCATTCACTATATCTGGTCTCCCAGGACCCTGCATTCACTATATCTGGTCTCCCCGGACCCTGTATTCACTGTATCCGGTCTCCCCGGACCCTGCATTCACTATATCTGGTCTCCCCGGACCCTGCATTCACTATATCTGGTCTCCCTGGACCCTGCATTCACTATATCTGGTCTCCCTGGACCCTGCATTCACTATATCCGCTCTCCCCGGACCCTGCATTCACTATATCCGCTCTCCCCGGACCCTGCATTCACTATATCCGGTCTCCCCAGACCCTGCATTCACTATATCTGGTCTCCCCGGACCCTGCATTCACTATATCCGCTCTCCCCGGACCCCGCATTCACTACATCTGGTCTCCCACAGAACATGGAAATGCAATTATTTTAGTAAATATAAACTGCTAAATACCTTTTCTCATCAGCAGTATATAGCAGTCTTGTGACTTCTATCAGTGTCCAGCAGAGCACTCGTTAAAGCTTGTAGGAGGACTTTTCTTTCTGCTCTAGGAGGATGCAGAACCCCTGACCTCTGTCTGAACAGTGCTGATTGGCCCTGTGCTGATCACATGCACTCTCCCAAGAAAAAAAAAACCTCTCTAGCAATACACATCAAACTGAGCATGTGCAGACTGACTTCACATGATCAGGAGATAAGAGGGGGACACTGGAAGAAGGGGAGGATCAGAGAAGACAGGATCAAACATCCATTTTACAAAATGCAGAGGATTAACCCCTTAGGTTCCACAGTGAGTATAACAAGCATGCTTTACTGCATCTACAGACTGATTGTACTGCTGTGGGTTTAGTAACACTTTAATGAGTTCTTGGATTTTCTATTGCCCAGACTACTGATGTCAGTGATGTTGAGCATTGCTATTAGGATCAATCATAGTAAGTGTTTGTCTTCCTCCCCACAGATCCCTTATGCAGCCAGCTTAATAAGGAAAGAAAAACTCGGCAGTCACCTGAGCAAAAGTTAAAAGGTACGTACACAGAGCCTGCAGCTCGGGTCTTGTTTACTAGAGGATATCTACAGACAAAACGGTGTTCTTTTCTAGTTGTAGCCGGGAGAGACTGGAAATCCTGTAAGGTTGTACAGCCATCCATGGCTCCGTTAGACAAACTTCCCCTCACTTCCTGTCCCGGTGACACCCTTTTTTACCAGACAGGAAGTACGGGGGAATCAGGAAACCCTGTCAGGTTTTGCTGATATTCAAAGCTCTGATCCTTCCCCATACCATCCAAAACTTGAAATACAAACATTGGCAATAAATTCATTTAAGGGAGGGACCTACAAATGTCCTAAACAAATGGCTGGTTTCCTTCAGACTTTAGAGGGGCTGGACTGCGGCCAGTGGGCGTAAACAATTCCCCATCATTGGTGTCAGTGGGAGAAATAGTGTCCCATTGTTGGTGTCAGTGGGAGAAATAGTGCCCCATTGTTGGTGTCAGTGGGAAGAATAGTGCCCAATCATTGGTATCAGTGGGAGGAATAGTGCTCCATTGTTGGTGTCAGTGGGAGGAATAGTGCCCCATTGTTGGTGTCAGTGGGAGAAATAGTGCCCCATTGTTGGTGTCAGTGGAAGGAATAGTGGCCCATTGTTGTTGTCAGTGGGAGAAATAGTGCCCCATTGTTGGTGTCAGTGGGAGGAATAGTGCCCCATTGTTGGTGTCAGTGGAAGGAATAGTGGCCCATTGTTGTTGTCAGTGGGAGGAATAGTGCCACATTGTTGGTGTCAGTGGGAGGAATAGTGCCCCATTGTTGGTGTCAGTGGGAGGAATAGTGCCCCGTTGTTGGTGTCAGTGGGAGGAATAGTGCCCCATTGTTGGTGTCAGTGGGAGGAATAATGCTCTATTGTTGGTGGCAGTGGGAGAAATAGTGTTTTGTATTTGTGGGAGGAATAGTGCCCCATTGTTGGCATCAGTGGGAGGAATAGTGCCCCATTGTTGGTGTCAGTGGGAGAAATAGTGCCCCATTGTTGGTGTCAGTGGGAGAAATAGTGCCCCATTGTTGGCGTCAGTGGGAGGAATAGTGCCCCATTGTTGGCGTCAGTGGAAGGAATAGTGCCCCATTGTTGGTGTCAGTGGGAAGAATAGTGCCCAATCATTGGTATCAGTGGGAGGAATAGTGCTCCATTGTTGGTGTCAGTGGGAGGAATAGTGCCCCATTGTTGGTGTCAGTGGGAGAAATAGTGCCCCATTGTTGGTGTCAGTGGGAGGAATAGTGCCCCATTGTTGGTGTCAGTGGGAGGAATAGTGCCCCATTGTTGGTGTCAGTGGGAGGAATAGTGCCCCGTTGTTGGTGTCAGTGGGAGGAATAGTGCCCCATTGTTGGTGTCAGTGGGAGGAATAATGCCCCATTGTTGGTGTCAGTGGGAAGAATAGTGTTTTGTATTTGTGGGAGGAATAGTGCCCCATTGTTGGCATCAGTGGGAGGAATAGTGCCCCATTGTTGGTGTCAGTGGGAGAAATAGTGCCCCATTGTTGGTGTCAGTGGGAGAAATAGTGCCCCATTGTTGGCGTCAGTGGGAGGAATAGTGCCCCATTGTTGGCGTCAGTGGAAGGAATAGTGCCCCATTGTTGGTGTCAGTGGGAAGAATAGTGCCCCATCGTTGGTGTCAGTGGGAGGAATAATGCCCCATTGTAGCGTCAGTGGGAGGAATAGTGCCCCATTGTTGGTGTCAGTGGGAGGAATAATGCCCCATTGTTGGCGTCAGTGGGAGGAATAGTGCCCCATTGTTGGTGTCAGTGGGAGGAATAATGCCCCATCATTGGTATCAGTGGGAGGAATAGTGCCCCATTGTTGGTGTCAGTGGGAGGAATAATGCCCCATCATTGGTATCAGTGGGAGGAATAGTGCCCCATTGTTGGCGTCAGTGGGAGGAATAGTGCCCCATCATTGGTGTCAGTGGGAGGAATAGTGCCCCATTGTTGGTGTCAGTGGGAGAAATAGAGCCCCATCATTGGTATCAGTGGGAGGAATAATGCCCCATCATTGGTATTAGTGGGAGGAATAGTGCCCCATTGTTGGCGTCAGTGGGAGGAATAGTGCTCCATTGTTAGTGTCAGTGGGAGGAAAAGTGCCCCATCATTGGTGTCAGTGGCAGGAATAGTGTCTTGTATCAGTGAGAGGAATAGTGCCCCCAGAGCCGGATAAAGGGAAGCAAAGGGCAGCATTCCTTAATCTCCCCTAACACCTCTACTCTACACATAAATCCCAACTCCAGCCAAGACATTTGTTCTGGACAGAATAGGAAAGATATAGATCCTCTCAGATTTGTATTATAGTCTGAATCCCCATTGGACAGATTTCCCCCTATTTCCTGTCTTCATAGTAGTAATGTAAATTTCCTCTAGAGGGCGACACACATTGACACAAAAGCTGAGGTTGGGCTTTACAAGCACAGTGTATTGCAGATTTCTCCAGCTGAATGGTCACTCTGTAATCGGCCATAAATGACTGAGAAATGCGCCGTCTATTTCATGGTGTTAATCTATTCCATCCTTGTACATACTGAACAGTAAAAGCAAACAAATCTTTATTTTAAAACTTAGCCAGTCAACCAGCCAAATTAATCCACTTTAAAGAGAAGCTCCACCCACAAGGGGAAGTTCAGCTTTGATGCAATGTCCCCCACTCCCTGGTAAGGATTGGCACCTTTTGGTACCCGAATTTGAAAGGAACCCGCTCCCACTTTCGGTGTGGTCGCCTAAAGCCTCCCTCCTCCCTCCCCATAGTCCTCTGGGACACGTGACAGGTCCCAGAAGACCTTCTCGCACATGTGCAGTGGGCACCCTGCTATGAAGCTGTCACATCCGGGTGCCCACACTAAAGATGCCGGCGCCGGGGAGAGAAGATGGCCAGAAAAGCCAGCCGTGGTGAGGACACCGCGGGACCGAGGGACAGGTGAGTGTCTGTATTTTAAAAGTCAGCAGCTACAGTTTTTGTAGCTGCTGACTTTTATTTTTTTTTTAAATCAACTGGAACTCCGCTTTAAATGTCAGGGGAGTGCCGTGTATTAAATGCTTCTGCTGTTGGCCGTCTTCAGAAAATGCTAGCTGACTGTTTAAAGCCGAGGTCCAGTTGATTTAAAAAAAAAATAATAGTCAGCAGCTACAAAAAACTTTTAAAATATAGCCACTTACCTGTCCTATGATCCAGCGGTGTCCTCACCAGGGGCGGACTGACAACTCATGGGGCCCCCGGGCAATAGGGGATCATGGGGCCCCTGTGTCCTTGCCCAAACTCAAAAATGCCTATGAAAAAGGTACCAGGGGCATCTCACGGGGCCCCCTACTGACCCCGGGCCCTCGGGCAGTGCCCGAGTTTCCAAATGGTCAGTCCGCCCCTGGTCCTCACCACCACTGGTTTCACCCGCCGTCTTCTCTCCCCGGCATCTTTATTGTGGGCACCCGGCTGTGACAGCTTGTGGATTCATTCGACTGATATATTTTCCCTTCTCATCTTTTCTGACGGTTTTGTATTTGGCTAGGGTCAGTGTCACTACTGGTAGTATGAGGCCATACCTGGACCCTACAGAGGTTGCACAGGCAGTCCAACTCCTCCAGGAAGGCACATCAATACGTGCCATTGCCAGAAGGTTTGCTGTGTCTCCCAGCACAGTCTCAAGAGCATGGAGGAGATTCCAAGAGACAGGCAGTTACTCTAGTAGAGCTGGACAGGGCCGTAGAAGGTCCTTAACCCATCAGTAGGACCGGTATCTGCTCCTTTGTACAAGGAGGAACAGGATGAGCACTGCCAGAGCCCTACAAAATGACCTCCAGCAGGCCACTGGTGTGAATGTCTCTGACCAAACAATCAGAAACAGACTTCATGAAGGTGTCCTGAGGGCCTGACATCCTCTAGTAGGCCCTGTGCTCACTGCCTGGCACCATAGACTATATCTGGTCTCCCCAGACCCTGCATTCACTATATCTGATCTCACACAGTACACAGAACGTAAAAATGCAATTATTTTAGTAAATATAAACTGCTAAATACCTTTTCTCATCAGCAGTTAGAGCAGTCTTGTAACTTCTATCAGTGTCCAGCCTAGCACACGTTAAAGCTTGTAGGAGGTGTTTTCATTCTGCTCTAGGAGGATGCAGAACCCCTGACCTCTGTCTGGACAGTGCTGATTGGCCCTGTGCTGATCACACGCACTCTCCCAAGAAAAAAAAACTCTCTAGCAATACACACCAAACTGAGCATGTGCAGAGTGACTCCACATGATATGTCTTATCAGGAGATAAGAAGGAGACACTGGAAGAAGGGGAGGATCAGAGAAGTCAGGATCAAACAGCGTTTTTACACAATGCAGAGGATTAAAGTGGTTGTAAAGGCTGAAGGGTTTTTACCTTCATGCATTCTATGTATGACGGTAAAAACCCTTCTGTGTGCAGCAGCTCCCCCAGCCCCCTCAATACGTACTTGAGCCTCATCACGATCCAGCGATGCCAATGAGAGCCTCAGCTGTCCCGGGTCTTTCCACATTATTGGCTGAGACAGCAAGCGGGAGCCATTGGCTCCCGCTGCTGTCAATCACAGGCAGTCAGCCAATGAGGAGAGAGAGATGGGGCATAGCCAAGCCACGGCTTCGTGTGTGACTGGACACACGGAGCAGCAGGTGCCCCCATAGCAAGCTGCTTGCAGTGGGGGCACCTGACAGGTCGGAGGGACCAGGAAAGCCTGTGGGGGACCCAAGAAGAGGAGGATCCAGACTGCTCTGTGCAAAACCACTACACAGAGCAGGTAAGTATAGACATGTTTATAAAAAAAAAACAGAACCTTTAGAATCACTTTAACCCCTTAGGTTCCACAGTGAGTATAACAAGCATGCTGTACTCCATATACAGACTGATTGTACTGTTGTAGATTTAGTAACACTTAGTAAGTTGTCCTGTGAGTCCGGTTTAGTAGATGAATCCATTTATGCTTAGGCAGCCCTTCCATTTTAGAAGAAGATTCAACATTTTTCAGAATATATTTATTCTTTCTTTTGGATAGAGTAAGGGAGGGCTGTGTCCCAAAGGGGGGAGTGGGGGTTCCATTCGCTTCCTGTCACATAGCCAAAACAGAAAGTGAGAGAAAATCCCTGCAAAGTTAGGAACTCCCAGCTTATTATCAGAACTAGTGTCCCCATGGGAAGATTTCCCCTCTATTCCTGTTCTGGTGATAACCCAGAGGGCCCAGGATCAGTAGGGGGCCCCATGAGATACCCCGGTACCTTTTTCATAGGCTTTTTTGAGTTTGGGCAAGGACACGGGGGACCCTATTGCCCAGGGGCCCCATGAGTTGTCAGTCCGCCCCTGGATGTCCCTTTACTGATGATGGTAAACAGGATAAATAAAGACGGCGAATCTCCATAATGGGGCACAGACAGCAATCAAAAGCTGAGGGGTGTTCTAATCCCTCGCCACTCCAACCAAAACTAAACAAAAAAAAGTTTTGGCTTTGGTTACATTTTAATGGTTTAAGTAGCCCAGCCATTGTAAGCTGTGGAAGAGTCTAAAATGATACTTTCTTTCCTCAACAGGTATGCCTTCTTCAAGGTCAGCGTCAACAACTTCGTTTTTGTAATATTTCCCAATCCTCCATGCTATATATAGACTGAACACCGGATGTTCCGGTGGAACAACTGGCTTATCAAGAACCTCGGACCTCAAACAATCTTACGATGTATAGCAGCTAACTATGATTTGACGTCAGAAAACTACGTTGGTGTGGAACTACCAAAGTACAAGAGACCACAGAACATGCACTAAACCTTTGAAGGACATGGACATTGACCATGACTATAAGGTACAGCTCATGTGGCACTACAAGGGACAATGGACACAGGTTTCTAAATACGAGACTCAGAGCTTGGACAAGAACTCAACAAAACAAACCCTGAAATGGATTCAGCATTCAATGCCAGACAAGCTGCAGTAGGACAAAGCCAAGGATGAGCTCCTCCAACACTGGACATTTTCCGACATTGGTCTCCTCTGTTTGTTTTCTTCTGCCTGCTGTATGGGTTAGACTGTACCCTTCTGGACATATTTTACAGTTTAATATTAAGTGTAATTAAGAATATAATCTCTGTTCTCAAAGTATTTATCTCCGTTCTTGTAGTTTCTTTAATATTATGTGGATAAGAATCTATAATAAAAGCTATCAAGTGCTTTTTGAGTTTCCACCAGTTTGTGTTTGTCACCACATAGTTGTTTGAATCCAGCCATAGGTGTAAATACTACAAGAGTGGTCTGATATGGGGGACTGGGTCACAGGTGGACTAATACCACCTGACCCCTCCATCCAGAAACAAATCAAGGGCAAAAAAGTGGAGCAGTGTGCAATTAGTTAAGACAATTGGATACCCTATCATTTTTAAAAGTACCCTAGGCTAATAACAGCAGAGGTACTTATGTTTAAAACCAGAAGTCAAGGCTCCAGAATACAGACATAGTTCAGTAGAGACCTCCTTGATGAAAAGTCAGCACCACGGTGAAGATCCAAAAATCTTAATTTTTTGGAACATGTTGCTAAAATCCAGCCCAACAGAGACTAAGGGCTGAACGGCGGAAACGCGTCAGTGTTCTATGTTGAGACCATATATTCAAATACACAGATATTTTTGGATCTTTATTGTGGTGCCCACTTTTCATTATGGAGATTTGGAAGATTTGCAGAGGCTTAGGTTGTGTGCCGATGTCCCTCTTTCGTTAGATCTTCTAAAATCAGGTCAAATGCAGATAGAAGAACTTCTAACAGCCAACTCTGAGACTTGGGACAGATTTATTGCCCAATGGCCAATTTGGTTTCATGCCTCTTCCTCTGAATTACTGGACAACAGGGTCCAGGGGCGGACTGACCAATTGGAAACTCAGGCACTGCCCGAGGGCCGGGGGTCAGTAGGGGGCCCCATGAGATGCCCCTGGTACCTTTTTCATAGGTTTTTGTGAGTTTGGGCAAGGACACAGGGGCCCCATGATCCCCTATTGCCCAGGGGCCCCATGAGTTGTCAGTCCGCCCCTGACAGGGTCTATTCTCTTCCGTCTTAATCCCCCTCCCCTTTATAATTGTAATAAACAGCATAATTAATAAAATCCATACCGCTACCTCAGACAACCTAGTTGCCCCCCCCCCCGGAGACATTTTTACAATTGGAAACAAGTAGAAAGGTGCTGCAACCTCTGGTGCAATCTTGAGATGGCTCTACAACCAAGCCATGATTAAGACCTGAATACCCGAAACACATTGGAATCTTTTATAGCTGTATTTCACCATGCTCTATAAAGGATAACCACTTTGCTGATACTTGCCATTGTACTTGCCTCTCTTCTTGGAAATTTACAATTGCACCCCAGATCAGGACCTTTTCCTATCCCCTGGCTCTATAAACCCACTCTTTCTTTCAATGATCTCCCTGTCTTTCTACCCCCCCCCCCCCCGCCATACTCCCCAAATATTATGAACAGGGCTTTTTTTCTTGGAGATTGGTTACAGGTATTCCCTCCCCCTCCTCTAAATCACCCTTTGCCCCCTACCCACCTCCAAGCACCATCCCTTGTCTCTGCCCCCTACCTACCTCTCAATCCTGCCCCTTTTAGAGAATGAAAATACAAGTATCGATTTGTGGTGCTCACAAACAAAAAAGTAAGATAAATAGATCCCCTGCAACTAGCAACAATAGACCCCCCTAGAAATAATAGATCCTCCCCAGCAAAATTAGAGATCCGCCCCAGAAACAATAGTTTCCCCCCAGCAACAATAGTCCCCAAGGAAAAAAAACATCCTCTTCCCCCAGAAAAACATATCCCCTACCAGCAACAATAGATCCACCGCAGCAACAATAGACAACGTTCAGCATCAATAGACCAAGAGCAGCCAGCAACAGTAGACCCCCCAACAGTTAGTCCCCCAGCAACAATAGATCCTCCCCAGCAACTATAGAACCTTCCCATCAAGACAATTATACCCTTAGCAATAATAGATTCCCTCCCTGATAATGATAGTCCCCCCAGCAAGAATAGTTCCCCCCAGGAACAAAATACCCCCTTCCCCTAGCAACAATAGATCTCCTACCAGCAACAATAGATCCCCCAGCAACAATAGACCCCCAGAAACACTACACCCCCAGCCTCAAAAGATCTTCTAGTAGCCAGCATATGTAGACCCTCCAAAACACTCCAGCATCCATTGCAAGTGCATACATTCAGTCCCTAATCCAGGAGGTGCAAGAACTGCATACAACTGCGTTCCAATCAAAAAAAGCCCTGTTTATGAGTAGTATAGTCTCTCTTACATCCAAAATTTCCGGAACTATTGTGACACCAGTTTATGTTACCATGCGATTGTCGAGATCTCAGTAATATATTATGATGCTTACAGTACCACCCATCCCCGATTCAAAATACCTGGATGGAAAACATTCTGTATATTCTTTACTTGAAAATGATAAATATACTGTATACACTATAACTCTAAAATCAGGCCAGATAATCCAACTAGTCTATCTGCTATTACAAAATACGTAACTAAGAAGGAGTGGGGGCTGCAGAGGTCCATGTTGGTAATACAATGTAGTCACATGACACTTAAAGAAGATCTGCTCTTTGATACACTTAATATACAATGGCATTAGGGGGTAATATACTGCCAATCAGCTGCCATGGGTGCTGATGTTACTGGAGGTTTCTGCTACCTTTGCACACTATGTGCTGTGGTGTCACCAGAAGTGGAAGCATCCCAGCCATTGTACAAGGTGTCCCTAAAGTCTGGACACAGCAAATGTAGCACCCAGTCGTGTGCTACTAGAATAGTATAGGCAAATCTATTGTGTATTACTCATGGTAACTGTATGAGTCTGTGATTAAGGTAGGGTTACTGCAGGTCAAGCTGGGTGGCTTAACAGGTTGGGATCCTATGGCCTCCACCTGGTTCTGGAGGACCATTGGAACCTTTCAGAAGCCAGCGGGCAGAAGAGGTGGAGACCTAATCTGCATGTTTGTGGGAGTCTAACCAATCCCAGGTTTGGAGGCCCTGGTAGAGTTGTGAACCAGCCCATAAATATGGGAGAGTCACGCTGGCAGGGGAGACAGGTAGAAAATGAAGTGCTGAGGAACCTGAAAGGGGTCCCCTGGGTCTAGGGGCGTGGCCTCCAGGCTGGGCTCGGGCTGGCTCAGGAAGGTCTGCTACAGAAATATTGCTAACTACATGTTTTTTTCTCAATATGCATTTTGCTTATCTGTCCAGACTTTAGTGACACCCTGTATTGTGGTGCCACCACTTTAGTCCATAGAAACTATCATCAAGATCAGGGCTGAGATTTAGTATTTGATGTGTCAACAATGCTGGCTACAGACAAATAATATATTAATGATAGCTACAAATAAAAATGTATTTGCTATAAGTTAAGGGGCATGTATGCTCTAACAGTAAACTCTTTTTCTGCTCCGTTCTGAGAATTTTTACATCTCATCTCATCAGGTATTTTTATCCATTGTTATAGTTACAAATTCTAAGCCCATTTGTGTGCTGCCCTTCTGCAACAGTGTTCTGTCACAGCATGGGTCAATGATATCACCAGCTTCTTGAATGACACCATTGGAAATTCCCTCTCAAAGGGAATATATTGCTATGCTTCAGACTTGGATGGACTTTTGGTCTCCTGGACATAGCAGGAAGCGGATCTGGTATTCATTAAAACGTAGGAGTATTTATTTTCTGCTATATATTTGTATCATTAATTGTACCTTTGAATTGCTTAAAGTGTCTGTAGTGCTCTAGGTCAGTGGTGGGCAACCTTTTTTTTCAACTGAGCCAAATCTCGCCAAAACCATGATTGAAATTTATTTTGAGAGCCACATTTTTAAAACTGAAAATACATCTCCCATATAGTAATTCATCCCCCATAGTAATTCATCCCCCATATAGTAATTCATCCCCCATATAGTAATTCATCCCCCATAGTAACTCATCCCCCATATAGTAATTCATCCCCCATAGTAATTCATCCCCCATATAGTAATTCATCCCCCATAGTAATTCATCCCCCGTATAGTATTTCATCCCTCGTATAGTATTTCATCCCCCATATAGTAATTCATCCCTCATATAGTATTTCATCCCCCCATATAGTATTTCATCCCTCATATAGTATTTCATCCCCCCATATAGTATTTCATCCCTCATATAGTATTTCATCCCTCATATAGTATTTCATCCCCCACAGTACTATTCCCCCCCCCCCTTCTAGTAAGCCAAGTCCCCTGTGTCAATTCACTTACCTTTGCTCCGCGCGTTCCTCTCGCTGTGTTCCCGCGCCGTTCGGGTCTTCAGGGCGGACTGTGAGAGGAGCCTAGCTCCCCTCCCCTCACGTTCGGCACGCTGCCCCGCCTACACACATCCTGACAGCCACATCCGCGGGCCGGATTAAAAGGTCCGCGCGGACTTTTGGGGCGGCCAACCGAGAGGAGGCAGGGGAGCGGCCGACCGAGAGGAGGGAGGGGAGCAGGCGCCCGGGACACAGAAGAGCCGCATTAGAGTGGGTAAAGAGCCGCATGTGGCTCGCGAGCCGCGGCTTGCCGACCACTGCTCTAGGGTTTTATCCACTCTTTAAATTATTGTATAATTGCTACCATGAGGCAAATAGTTATGAAAGAGGTTCCTGTGTTTTCAAAAATTTGATTTTGTAGGTTTTTATTATGTAGAGTATTGCATGTATCTGTTAATGCAAAACAATGTGTTTTTGCCGCATGAACTGATGGTCTGCATTACTGTGGTGCCTTTTGCTTCAAAGGGCGTCCTTCTTTAGCATCTCATGAGTTGCAACCAGGGCTGCTGTTAGAAACCACGGGGCCCCATACAGCCAACCTGAAAAGGCCCCCCTCCAAAAAAAACAAGAAAACAAAACAGTTTACTATGCTTAAGTTATGAATGAACACAGTGAGTGGTCAGTACTGATCACTCATTATGTTCAGTCAGGAAAGAAAGGAGCTGGTTAATGTGACATATTTACTGGACTCTCCCCCCACTCTCCATCCTGAGGAATCCTTTTGTGTACTTGCCGGTGGGAAGGAGAGGAGGGAACACGGCAGCACTGCAGGGGAGGGAGGTTGGGGGGGGCACACAGAAGTGCTTGAGCAGCAGGGAGAAATGTATGGTGCACAAGGAGTGTGATGGGTGCAGTGTGGGGGCAATTCTTGGAACTGATTCCCTGTATGGCTTTCTCTGCAACAGCTGAAAGCTGGTGGGAGGGAGAGGAGAAGCAGCCAACATCTGATTCACCCAGCTGCCTGGGCCCCCCCGCTGGCCAGAGCCCCGTACAGGAGGACTGGTGGTACCCCCTTATCCACTTCCCTGGTTGCAACTGTTGAACCTTGTTGAATTCCTGCATAGGTTTGACTTTCCGAAAGCTTGGCCAGCTATGGTAGGTCATGCATATGCCAACACCCACAAGTTTCATGTTTTTTATGTAGTATTATATAGAAGTGAGAAGTGCTGTAAAGGTAAGAACAGGTAGGTACTTTATGGCACCTGCTACCGCCTAAAAACAGTGGCCAAAAAACAAGGAATAACCAGGCAACTTGCTTCATTGCCATCATGCAGCATTTGCCTGGCTAACATGGAGGCATTTAGGGGTGTCAGTGAAGTATGTGTATTGGGGCTTGAGTAAGATGCTTTAGGTGACCCTAACATTCATCTAGAGCAGTGTTTCTCAACCAGGGTGCCAGAACACCCTGGGGTGCCGTTTGTTTCCCCACCCCCAGGGTGCCACAAGCACAGGACACAGATTGACCCCAATCCATTGGCATGGTCGAAGGCCAGGACACATGCTGTCATTTGTTGCTTTAGTAATGGCCAGCTGACTTGCCCCATGGCAATTCATGACTCTAAACCAGGGCAGGCAGCTTGCATGGTCACCTCCAGAATTCAGGAGAAGATGGAACTTGGCCTCCTTCAGACCTCCTCCTCCTTCCACCCTCTACCACTCTGCTGGAGCCAAAAGGTAGGGCTTTGATGTGAAGAAAGGACTGTGTGATTGGGGGCAATGTGATGGGGAGGCCTGTGTAAACAGAAGTCTCCATGATGGGGGGCTTTTTGATTGGGGGGGCTCTGTAATGGAGGACCCTGATGTGATGAGGGGACTCTGTGGTGGCTGAGGAACTTTGATGATGGGAGGGGGGTGATGGGGAGGCTCTGCTTTGATGGGAGACTCTGATGTGAAGGGGGGACTAATTTATAGGGAGACGATGTATAGAGGGGGCTCTGTTGTGATAGAGGGGCCTCTGACATGAAGGGGTGATTCTTACATGAATGGGGGACTCCGATGTGATGGGGAATTCTGATGTGATGAGGGCCAATGATGTGAAGAGGGACTCTGATGTGATGGGAGGACCTCTGATGTGATGGGGGCTTCTGAATAAATGGCTCCCATTTTAGACTGTATCACTACAATATACATAAGTGGTTCTTGAAGTTCATTTGGATATTGGGGCAAAAAGGAATGATTTATATGGCGTTGCCCAATATCCTAATATGAGGAATAATTCCATCAGTTTTGGATTTGTGATGGAATGTAATATGTGAATACCTTCTGTCATACAAAGACTCTACTATGCTATGCACTGGTTCAGTGGGGGACTTTTTGGTGGCTTTTATCTCTTCTCACCATAACCTTTGAGGTTATACCTTCACAGCAATCTTATTTATTTAGTCTCAAGTCTATATGTAAGGCAATCTAGGAGTATCTAACCTGCCTTGCCTCTCACCGAATTATGGAAATCTCTAGGAGACCCAGGGTGCACCTCTCATCCCAAAAGCTCAATGCCTGTTTATCTACAGGTACTAAATGTCTCTCCCTTCAGATCCCAGTCACAATGCTACAGATAACCATCTTAGGTCTCTACTCAGATTATCAATATTCCATACCCAATGTCTGCACACTGACTTCTCCCCAGCAGCCAAACCCAATCCACCAAGAATGGTTCAATGCACCTAGGCATACACCTCTAGTACCCACAGGACACGTTCTTATAAAGTGGACCGGTCAACTCTTCAGAAGTGGTATCGCTTTTCGGCCTTTTGGCTAAGATCAAGTGTAGTATCTGTTCTTATCAGTGTCCAGTGAGGGTGCTCCACGGCCATTCTAGCTTTGTGGGGATGGCTGGTTGTATAGTACCCCTGCTGGTATGATGGGGGTCCTGATGGCTATAATGGGGGGAACAGAAACCGTGGTGCCCACGAATAGAAGCTGGGGCCCGGGAGTAATTCCCCTTTGGAACGTCAGAGGGACTCAGTACCTCCTGATTTGGACGGATCTACCTTGTCTGGCCAGGGGTCGGGAAGGCAGAGAGTCCGCAAACCAGTGCCCCCTGAGTAGTCGCCTCAGGGGTGCCACCAGTAGCACCTGGGTGTGGGACCCCACAGTGTGAAGATGGCACATGGTCACTGATTACCACTTTTTCTGCACAGCGCCCTTAGGACCAGGCCTTATGGCTAGGATCAGGGCAATTTTTGCTACAGGCCTCAGGGCCTGGTCTGTGCACTATTTGGCACAACCACTTTTTTATTTTTTATTTATTTAATTTATTGCACCTCCCACATTTTGTCACTTTTTCTTTACTTATGTGTGTGTTTTCTCACAGGATGGAGGGTGTGGGTCCTCGGGCCTACCCTGAAGTCTAGGGGGAGGATGTGTGGCCTTTTGGTTCCTTCCTCCCCTGTCCCTAGAGGGTTTTCTCTTCGGGAGAGCCCCCTGACCAAGTACTGGGTGGCTGGCTTTGGCTGGACACAAGGAACGATGGTCCACCAGGCCTTTTGGCCAGGAGGACCAAATGGGAACCTTGTCCCTGTCAGGAGCTTCGTGCCCCGGGGGATCAGGGTAGTGGTCCAACTCCTTCGGGGGTAGGACAAAGCACACCCCTAAGTGCACTTTTTCGTGTGGTGTTTTGCACTTGCACATTTTTTGTGAACACTTACAGGTTTTTTCGTTATCTGCACGTTTGCGGACTTAAAAAAAAAAAAAACTCTTGAGAAGTGTTTGTGGAAGGTGCGCCTGACATTGTATAGTGTATGTGGTCTTCAGACCACCTGTAATAGTTGTCATGCGCTACATGAATGACCAATATTTGGGGAACACTTCATAACTAACATAATGCTGTAGAACTATTATTAGCCAGGCAAACATAATTTGAAGGAATATGGCTCGGCTACCCCTTGGCTACATTACAAATGTCCGGGTACCAATCATTTTCCAATAAATGTCCTGGACACATTTGTCTCAGGGAGTAGTTCTTTTCTCTGGATTTGCAGAATGATGAGCATCAGTCACTTTGATTAAGATTGTGTGTATATGCATAGAGAAATAGGAAGGAGGGTGGAGGAAGCGTGGGATACTTGTAGATTCTACTCAAACACAGTCCTTAGTCTTCTGCACGTCTTTCTAACCTTCTGGCTCTATTACTCATTGGTCTCTACTGGCTAAACTTGTAAACTTGACAACTAAGGCTCTAGTGGTATCTCAGTCTTAGAATTCAAGGCAGTTAAGCAAGGTTCCTCTGTTACTTTCCTACTTGTGTCTCTCCACTTCCATGTGGAGGACAACCATAGTCTGCTTCCTCTAGGGCAGAGTTTCTCAACCAGGGTTCCTCCAGAGGTTACCAAGGGTTCCATCAGCGATAAGCAATTTCTGCCTCTCAGATAAGTACCACTGACACCAATGATCTTTTTAGGTATCTGTAAAAGGGAGATTCTTCCCAATGACCACAAATGTAAGGATCAAGCTTCTCAGTGACCATCACACTAAAATACTGTGAGCTGTAAATATAATAATTATTAGCAGGGGTGTTAAAAAGATTGAAAAAAGCTGCTCCAGGCCCTACATAGTAATCCATAGCAGCCAGTATCTTCAAGAGTTTCTTCAAGGAAGGTAGATCCCTGCAGTTTCACAGTGCAGGCCCTACAGACTAGAATCAGACATCATGTTACAGCAACATTTTCTCAGCACAAAAGTCCAGAAGATACATTTTATGCTTCCCTTTAGATCCACGTCACATGACTGCACCAATCTATTTTGAGCCTGTCGGTAGGGCAGAGGGTAGCTGATGACAGGGCTTTCTCCATGTTTTCCATTGACTCGCTGGGCGCCAAGTGTGGGTTACATGCAAGGACTACCCTTGGCACAAGTGTATTTACCACAAGGCAAACAAGGCATTTGCCTAGGGCGGCATTTTTCAGGAGGCAGCACTGCCCCTTCGGAAGAAGGGACGGAAGAAGGGATACATGCGGCATGGGGACCTGGTGGGTTCCGAGAGAGACTGCGGGTTTCATGATGGTGTATGCACAGCCCGACTCTCGTTCCCGGGGATGTCCGGAGCTGCGAAGGTGAGTGACTTTCTCTCTCTTGCCGTGGGCGATGGTGGCTGGTGTATGGGGGGCAGTGGTAGTAGAAGGCTCTTTCAAGTGGGGGGCAGGGGTGTTGTTGGTCAATGTCAGGCTCTCTCTGCGGGGGAGGGGCGCTGATTTTTGTGTTGCCTAAGACAGCACAAAACCTAAATACACCACTGACCCCTGGGGTGGGTTCTTCTGGGATACACTTGGCAACTGTAACAGGATCACTCTACTTCACACATATTGGGCACCTTTACTCTTGCGCCATTTCACCAATGCCCTGGGACAAGGCTGATGCTGTCATGAGGGAATACTCAACCTTAAGGCAAGCCTCTACTTTTAGAGATGATTGTACACCATACACATTTGCACCATAACTGTTCTCCAGTTAAGTTTCGGTTCCCTGTGTAAATGGACATCTTCCCACTGATATATGCAATTTGGAGGGGCACGTTGAGCCTCTTCCGCAACCACCTGTCCAGCATTTTCCACTACCGTTCTTCAGGGCAAACCCCAAGTTCTAGTAGCCTCCTACATCATGCCAGTTTTCCAGATGGTGTTAGCAGTGAAGCGGGGAGCTACGGTACTCCAGGACCAAAGGTTCTCTCACTCCGGACCACTACCCCGTTTTTTTAGGCACAGCAGCAGTGGGGTTGAACCCAAGGAAGTCCGCACAGTAAAAGACCCAGGAAAAACATTAACCCCCAGATCTCAGGTCTGGGGCAGCACTTATCTAGCTAATTTACAACAAGCTTACAAGGCAAACAGTCCAGGCGGTGGGCCGGACCCGTCTGCCCTGCTGTGCAAGGAGCTGCTACCAATCACTCTTATTGTCCTAATAGGCTCCTAGCTGCCTATGTCACCGATAGCACTCACCTGGGAGCAGGGGCGGACTGACCATTTTGGAGGGCCCGGGGTCAGTAGGGGGCCCCATGAGATGCCCCTGGTACCTTTTGCATAGGCTTTTTTGAGTTTTGGCAAGGACACAGGGGCCCCATGATCCCCTATTGCCCGGGGGCCCCATGAGTTGTCAGTCCGCCCCTGCCTGGGAGTGAGTAAGAGCGTTTGATTGACAGTAACTCCTGCTATCATTGCTTTTCAGGGCAGAATGGTCACGCCTGCCGCCTCAGCTGCTCAGATCTGAATAGAACTAGGCAGAGTAAGCCAGCTTTTGGAGATTGCAAGCAAGCAAGTAGAGGGCACTGGCAGGATCAACAGGGATTTTTATCCAAAATCATTGTATTAAAAAAAAAAAAAAGCACAAAATGATATAGAAATGTATTGCAGAGACAATAATGACTTTTTTTTTTAGGTATACTGACACTTTAATAACACCCCCCGGCATGCAAAATCAGCCCCCAACTATACATCCATAACACACAATGTTATCTCTAGCACACCCTGCTGGAGAAAGCTCAACACAGCACGTGACTGAGATAATCCACTCCATGCTTACAGAACACTCATGCTCACCACACACTTTACAATCTGATTCACAATCTGCTTTAGAGCTACCATTAACCATGTAGTAAAAAAAAGAAAACCCTGTCTGAATAGATCCAAATGGATTGGATAAATTAGATAGGTCCATCTAAGGTAAATCTAAAGTTAATTGGACAAAGAATGTGGTGTCAGATCATAACATGCAATGTGACCCTATGAGACACGCAGCTACGCTTTCTACAAGATCACAAAAAAATGAATCTTGGAAAGTCCTACATGCCTACTCTACCATGAAATTGAGAGCCTGATTTTTGCAGTGCCACATGTAGGGGGAGCTCTAACACCCTACACATTGTAACATAAATCCTCATTGGCTCAGTGAGGTGCAGATTAAAATGCAACTTTACTGCCCCATAAATGTTCTAGATAAGGAGGCTTGCTGAGAGCTCAAGCGGCAGAACGCTCATGTCTGAATAGGTGAAGCATCTCTCCGTGTTTTGTTCTCAGGTAAGACAGACTTATTTACTTTCAGAATTATCATCTTAATATTGCAATATTTGTCCTGTGATGGCGTAGCTGCGACACATTGTTGCAGCATTTAGTAGTAATTACAGCTTTTAATTCTGTCCCCAAAATGATTTTGGCCATATGCATAGACACGGACTGTCCCTGAATTCCAAATGTGCCGTGAGTTTGCCACTGAACCACTGTATGTCCCCATATAAGGACCATAAATTATGTAATATGTCTCTGGTCTATGACTGTCTCTGGAAACACACCCCAGTCTCCGACTCCTATAGCATGTTCACAGTCTCTGACAGTCCTCTGTATCATGTCTGCAGTCTGTGACCACCTGTTGTATCATTTCTGCCATCTTTGACCTTCTCCTTTATTATGTCCACAGTCTCTGACCATCTCCTGTATCATGTCCACAATATAGGATCATCTCTTGTATCATGTCCGCAGTCTCTGACCATCTCTTGTATCACCTCTGCAGTCTCTGACCATCTCTTTTATCACCTCTGCAGTCTCTGACCATCTCTTTTATCATGTCCACAGTCTCTAACCATCTCTTATATCATGTCTGCAGTCTCTGACCATCTCTTGTATCACATCTGCAGTCTCTGACCATCTCTTGTATCATGTCTGCAGTCTCTGACCATCTCTTGTATCATGTCCGCAGTCTCTGACCATGTCTTGTATTATGTCCGCATTCTCTGACCATCTCTTGTATCATGTCCGCAATCTCTGACAATCTCTTGTATCATGTCTGCAGTCTCTGACCACCTGTTGTATCATGTCTGCAATCTTTGACCTTCTCCTTTATTATGTCCACAGTCTTTGACCATCTCTTGTATCATGTTCACAATATAGGATCATCTCTTGTATTATGTCCACAGTCTCTGACCATCTCTTGTATCACGTCCACAATATTTGATCATCTCTTGAATCATGTCTGCAGTCTTTGGCCTTCTCCTTTATTATGTCTGCAGGCTCTGACCATCTCTTGTATCATGTCTTCAGTTTCTGAACATCTCTTGTATCATGTTTGCAGTCTCTGACTATCTCTTGTATCATGTCTGCAATCTCTGACCATCTCTTGTATCATGTCTGCAACCTCTGTCCATCTCCTATAATATGTCCACAGTCTCTGACCATCTCTTGTATTATGTCTGCAGTCTCTGACCATCTCTTGTATAATGTTTGCACTCTCTGACTATCACTTGTATCATGGCTGCAGTCTCTGACCTTCTCTTGTATCAGGTCTGCAGTCTTTGACCTTCTCTTGTATCATGTCCACAATATCTAACCATCTTTTGTATCATGGCTGCAGTCTCTGACTATCTCTTGTATCATGTCTGCAACCTCTGTCCATCTCCTATAATATGTCCACAGTCTCTGACTATCTCTTGTATCATGACTGCAACCTCTGACCATCTCCTATAATATGTCTACAATATCTGACCATCTCTTGTATCAGGTCTGCAGTCTCTGACCATCTCTTGTATCATGTCTGTAGTTTTTGACCATCTCTTGTATCATGTCTGCAGTCTCTGACCATCTCTTGTATCATGTCTGTAGTCTCTGACCATCTCTTGTATCATGTCTGTAGTCTCTGACCATCTCTTAT
Organism: Staurois parvus; assembly: GCF_062004578.1. NCBI lineage: Eukaryota > Metazoa > Chordata > Amphibia > Anura > Ranidae > Staurois > Staurois parvus. The sequence goes on from NW_028318068.1 coordinate 1,109,913, forward strand.
ATCAAGTCTTCAGTATCTGGCCTACTCTTGTATCATGTCCACAATATCTGACCATCTCTTGTATCATGTCAGCAACCTCTGACCATCTCCTATAATATGTCCACAGTCTCTGACCATTTCTTGTATCACAGATATACCCCTAGCATTCTCTATTACCTGCTACAAGTCGCAGTGTTATCTATTACCTGCTACCAGTCGCAGTATTCTCTATTACCAACTACCAGTTGCAGCATTCTCTATATATTGCCAGCTCTCAATCTCAGCATTCTCTATTACCAGCTCTCAGTCTCAGCATTCTCTATTACCTGCTACCAGTCGCAGTATTCTCTATATATTACCAGCTACTAGTCTTAGCATTGTCTATAGGTTACCAGCTACATGTCCCAGCTTTTTCTGTATATCACCAACTCTCAGTCTCAGCATGCTCTATATATTACCAGCTACCTGTCCCTGCATTCTCTAAATATTACCAGTTCTCAGTCTCAGCATTCTCTATGTATTTCCCGGCTACCGTTCTAAGCATGCTCTATATTTTACCAGCTCTCAGTCTCAGCATGCTCTATATATTACCAGCTACTGGTGTGAGATGGGGAAACAGCTCTCATTGTTTGAATACTGCTTGTGTGGAGTAAATTAAATGTTTTGACTGACATTCTGCAGTTAAGCAACAAGATGTCACTGTTTTTCTAACACAGCCTCAGACTGCATAGCTATTTCTATATTCATGAAGAGGTGGGGTTTTCACACAGAGTTGAGAACAGGAAGAAGAGAGAGCAGCCATGTTTTGGAGAATGGTGAATGAGGGGGGCCGTGTGAGCTGAGAATCTGATGACATCCAGGTGTGAGAGCATCCCTCTGTAACCAGAGCTGCAGCTAAGTGAAGCTGATGAAATGCTGCCAGGAAGCTGATGAGATTGCTGCCAGGAATGCTGATGAGATTACTGTCAGGAATGCTGATGAGATTACTGTCAGGAATGCTGATGAGATTGCTGCCAGGAATGCTGATTAGAGCAGAGGAACTAAGCAACATGTACGGCGAGACCGCATGCTTGTTGGAGAGACATTCAGAGTCACCAGTGGATGCAAAGCAGACCCAGGTCGGTAAGATCGTGCACGCACCTCATTTCAGTGTTGGCACCTTGAGACTGAGTCCAGGCCTTTAGTTAGTTAGTTAGGGTCTCTGTGTCAGGCCACAAGTGTTGTTACTGATTATTGGAAGGACTCCATAACTTAAAGTGACATTTCACATTGGAGGGCTGATAAAATCCTACAAACTCAAGCCAGACTGGCGTTTTGCTCAGAAGGAATACTCAGACATGTGCTACAGGACCAGTTATGGGAGGAGGAATACTGTAGATTTGTGTAAGATTGTAAGCTGTTGTGCTGCACCGCAGGCTAATCCATACCGTACACCCATACGCTGATTCCTGCTCTTTTAGGGTAATAACAGGTAAGGTGTGGCAGCTTAGTTGTGCCCCCAGTAGGTAAATTACTTCACTTTCTACCTTCATCCATCAGGTGGCGCCGTGCTGTGCAGCACAAGGGTCTCAGCCTTTGGGCTGGGTGTATGTAAATTTATTGTATGTTTCCAGCATTTATGGTTGTGTTTATTTGCCACATCTAAGTAAAATTCTGTTGTGGCAAAAGCTGGTGTTGGGGTTGCTTTCCTCGTTCGTGACTTCACTGTATCCTGGGGAGCCCACCCCGGTACACGGCTTACACTGGTCTCAGCATTCTCTATATATTACCATCTCCCAGTCTCAGCATTCTCTACATATTAACAGCTCTCGGTCTCAACATTCTCTATATATTACCATCTACCAGTATCATTATATATTTCCATCTACCAGTATCATTATATATTTCCATCTACCAGTATCATTCTCTATATATTACCAGGTCTCGGTCTCAGCATTCTCTATATATTAACAGCTATCGGTCTCAGAATTTTCTATACAGTGTTAGACACCAGTTTCAGCTTTCTCTGTATATGTTACCAGCTCCCAGTCTCAGCATTCTGTATATGTTACCAGCTCCCAGTCTCAGCATTCTGTATATGTTACCAGCTCCCAGTCTCAGCATTCTGTATATGTTACCAGCTCCCAGTCTCAGCATTCTGTATATGTTACCAGCTCCCAGTCTCAGCATTCTGTATATGTTACCAGCTCCCGGTCTCAACATTCTGTATATGTTACCATCTCCCAGTCTCAGCATTCTGTATATGTTACCAGCTCCCGGTCTCAGCATTCTGTATATGTTACCAGCTCCCGGTCTCAGCATTCTGTATATGATACCAGCTCCCGGTCTCAGCATTCTGTATATGTTACCAGCTCCCGGTCTCAGCATTCTGTATATGTTACCAGCTCCCAGTCTCAGCATTCTGTATATGTTACCAGCTCCCAGTCTCAGCATTCTGTATATGTTACCAGCTCCCGGTCTCAGCATTCTGTATATGTTACCAGCTCCCGGTCTCAGCATTCTGTATATGTTACCAGCTCCCGGTCTCAGCATTCTGTATATGTTACCAGCTCCCAGTCTCAGCATTCTGTATATGTTACCAGCTCCCAGTCTCAACATTCTGTATATGTTACCAGCTCCCGGTCTCAGCATTCTGTATATGTTACCATCTCCCAGTCTCAGCATTCTGTATATGTTACCAGCTCCCAGTCTCAGCATTCTGTATATGTTACCAGCTCCCGGTCTCAGCATTCTGTATATATTACTAGCTACTGGTCTCTGCATTCTCTTAATACCTGCTTCAATCTCAACATTTTCTATGTATATGCCCATCCACCAGTCTGCCAATCTTTCTGCATCATTTTAGTCCCTCTCACCATTATACATTATAGTATTATCATTTTCTAAAGAAGTCTGTCTGCCTTGCTACCAGCACTAATTGAGAGGTTTCCACATGCACAATATAATCTTTAACCATATTTATTGGCTCTCTTTACTTCAGCCAATCTGATAATTAGCAGCCTTTATAGGAAATGCTTGAACCTAAGCCAAGCCGAAACTTGTATTGTCACACAACACAACTGAAACGAGATTTTTATTTGCTTTTTCTCTTCTTCTAAGCAGACTATCTTTTATTATCTATGAAAAATGATTGCAGAGATATCCTCCCAGCCAAACCACATGTACATTTGTTCTGTGTAAATTAACCAGAATTTGCTCATTAGTTTTAGGGATTTCTTGCACAATATATAAAGGTGTGGCTGTTGTGTGAATGGGGCAAAATTGAATGTCCTGAGAGTATCTTTTCTTAGGATCAAATGCTCTTGGGGTATTTTCTCTGCTGATCAAACGTTTTTAGAATATTATTTCTTAGGATCAAATGTTCCTGGAGTATTTTCTATTAAGATCAAATGTTCTTAGGTTATTTTCTCTTCGGATTGATAGTTCTTAGGGAATTCCCTCCTAAGACTTAATATCCTAAGGGTATCTTCCCTTAGGATCAAAGGTTCCCAGGGTACCTTCTCCTAAGATTAAATGTCCTCATTAGGATTGAATGTTCTTAGGATATTTTCTCCTATGATCAAATGTTCTTCCTTAATATAAGAAATTAATTGGTCTGGATCAGTCTTTCTCAACCTCTCAAGCTGTCACAGCTCAAGGAACCCCTGGCAACTTCTTTGAGAAAGCCTGGCTAGACATACACTATATTGCCAAAAGTATTGGTCGGCCGGCCTTTACACACACATGAACTGTAATGGCCCCCAGTCTTAGTCCGTAGGGTTCAATATTGAGTTGGCCCTGCCCTTTGCAGCTATAACAGCTTCAACTCTTCTGGGAAGGCCGTCCACAAGGTTTAGGAGGGTGTCTATGGGAAGGTTGGACCATTCTTCCAGAAGCACATTTGTCAGGTCAGGCACTGATGTCGGAGGAGAAGGCCTGGCTCGCAGTCTCCGCTCTAATTCATCCCAAAGGTGTTCTATGGGGTTGAGGTCAGGACTCTGTGCAGGCCAGTCAAGTTCCTCCACCCCAAAATCGCTCCTCCATGTCTTTATGGACCTTGCTTTGTGCACTGGTGCGCAGTCATGTTGGAACAGGAAGGGGCCATCCCCAAACTCTTCCCACAAAGTTGGGAGCATGAAATTGTCCAAAATGTCTTGGTATACTGACGCCTTAAGAGTTCCTTTCACTGGAACTAGGGGGCCAAGCCCAACCCCTGAAAAACAACCCCACACCATAATCCCCCTCCACCAAACTTTACACTTGCACAATGCAGTCAGCCAAGTACGGTTCTCCTGGAAACCGCAAAACCCAGGCACGTCCATCAGATTGCCAGAGAAGCGTGATTGGTCACTCCAGAGAACAAGTCTCCACTGCTCTAGAGTCCAGTGGCGGCGTGCTTTACACCACTGCATCTGATGCTTTGCATTGCACTTGGTGATGTAAGGCTTGGATGCAGATGCTCGGCCATGGAAACCCATTCCATGAAGATCTCTAAGCAATGTTGTGCTAATCTGAAGGCCACACCAAGTTTGGAGGTCTTTAGCTATTGACTCTACAGACAGTTGGCAACTTCTGTGCACTGTGCGCTTCAGCATGCACTGCCCCCGCTCTGTCATGTGACGTGGCCTACCACTTGGTGGCTGAGTTGCTGGTGTTCCCAGTTGCTTCCACTTTGTTATAATCCCACTAACAATTGGCCATGAAATCTTTAGTAGCCAGGAAATGTCATAGATGGACTTATTGCACAGGTCGCAACCTATCACGGTACCACGCTTGAATTCCTGAGAGCGACCCATTCTTTCACAAATGTTTGTAGAAGCAGTCTGCATGCCTAGGGGCTTGATTGTATACACCTGTGGCCATGGAGGTGATTGGAACACCTGAATGATCTAGATCAGGGGTGTCAAACTCCATTTTATCGTGGGCCGTATTAGCATTATGATTGCCCTCAAAGGGCCAGTTGTATCTGTAAGATTAGATGTCCAGAGCACCTCATCATCAGATGTCAAGAATCCTACACCCTCCATAACATCACTGTGCACCGCCTTTGGGGGGCAGAGCTGGAAAGCAGAAAGTGCAGGGCCTGGAGGAGGACCAGAGGAGGAGTGGAGTCAGTTACCAGAGTCTGCTGAATGCTGAGACCAGGGGAGGCAGAGGTGAGGGGGTGCTGCAGCTGCACTGAGAGGTGCAGAATTTGGCAGAGGAGTTCTATTCTACTCTCTGCTGCTGAGACAAGGTGGGGGCCGAGACAAGGAGGTACCTGCAGGAGAGGTGCAAGGGCCACATGAAATGGCCTGGAGGGCGGGATTCAGCCCTCAGGCCTTTTGTTTGACACCTGTGATTTGGAGGGCTGGCCCAATACTTTTGGCAATATAGTGTATAAGGGCCTGTATTGAAAGGCTTTGGGTTTGAGCTGATGGGTAAATGCAGCATTATTCTGTCATCAGTTTTTGTCTTCTGACCGAGCATGATCAAATGTTCCTATGGCATTTTCTTTTCATGAATGAAATTAATGTGGTAAGGGTATTTTTTCTTAGGATCAAAGTTCTTAGGGTATGTTCAAAAGCTGAGGCTACACTGTGGTAATGCACATGTCAGTGCATTGAGTGAAAACGCATGCTGTGCTGCGGTGCCATTCATTCCTAATGAAAATGTGAACTGGCCCTAAAGTTGGGCCTGCTGTGTGTTTACATTAGTTGATGCGCAGTCTGCCAAGATTCTGCATCCAGAGAAAGCAATATGAAGAGAGAGAAAATCTGAGTACTTCTTTGTGAACTTTGAAGATGAATTCCTCCACAATAGCTACAGCTACAGAGGTCTGTGATGGCTTGTTTTAAACTGATTTTACTGGTCATTCAGAATATGTAAATAGATTAATGTGCATAGTTTGAGCACAGGTTCACTTCAAAGAAAACTGAAAGAGTTTAGTTTTTGCTATACAAGTACCCCAAACAAGTTAAAATAAGCACACATTTAGCTTGTAAAAATTTTTGATCCAGAATGCGAACCCTGTATTTACCAATACCCCCCCCCCCCAAAGGCCCCCCAAGATTATGAAAAACAATAATTTTGCTAAATAACATGGGAAGGCACAGATACAGAAGATACAGTATAGACCTTCCCATTGAGCACTCGGGCACTGCTCGAGGGCCCGGAATCAGTAGGGGGTCCTATGAGAAGCCCCTGGTACCTTTCATTGGCTTTTTCATAGGCTTTTTCGGGAGTGGGTGAGGACACAGGGGCCCCATGATCCCCTATTGCCCGGGGGCCCATGAGTTGTCAGTCCGCCCCTGGACCTTCCACCTATTGTCTACTTACCAGCATGACAGTTGAGGCAATTCAGGACAGTTATGGTAGCGACTTTCTTCTCTGCCAAGTTGTGCCAAAAGCAGCAACCAACAATCTTTTAATTCAGTGTTCTGTGAACATAAACTGTAGATACCGAGAGGCATTTTTGACATGGCTTGCATTCAGGGGCGGACTGACAACTCATGGGGGCCCCGGGCAATAGGGGATCATGGGGCCCGTGTCCTTGCCCAAACTAAAAAAAGCCTATGAAAAAGGTACCAGGGGCATCTCATGGGGCCCACTACTGACCCCTGGCCCTCGGGCAGTGCCCGAGTTTCCAAATGGTCAGTCCGCCCCTGCTTGCATTACTTATGTTTATAATTCTCCTTTATTCCTTTGCAGGATGTCTCTGGCTATGAATAAAAATGCAGCAGACTCCGAAAATGGTATGTAAAGACTCCAATGGTCTTCTCCTTTATATTTGTTATGTCGATTAGTGTGGAGTTTCTGGGAAAAGAAAATATCAAAAACCCAACTGTAATATTAGAACCTTAAAACCCAACTGCATCTAAAACTTTCTTGGTTGGATAGAGAAGAGTAGAGAGGGTGTTATGATCCGCCAGGTGGTGCCTCAGGCTGCCAACTGACAGACCTACTCAGAGCGTGGGGTCTAAGCCCGGGCTGTGCTTTCACCAGAGCCCCTGATGGTGGGGATGGACTTGAAACAGTCCCGGGCCAGGTCACGACCTCCGAGCAGGCCCGCCAGTGGCTGAGGAGACCCTTGGGGACAGGTACCGGGAGAGCCAGATATGAAGAGGATGGCGGCCCCAGCAGGGTAGTAACGGATTGTGGGCCCGTGGGGGTAAGCGGGGTACAGAATCGGTAGGCGAGAGTAGTCGGGTCACACGCAGGGTCAGCAGGGAAGTCAATCCGTAGAATGGTCAGGGCAATCCGGGTCAAACGCAGGAGCAGGCAGAATAGTCAGGACAATCCGGGTCAAAACGCAGGAGCAGGCAGAGTAGTCAGGACAATCCGGGTCAAATGCAGGAGCAGGCAGAATAATCAGGGTCAATCAGGGTCACAGGATAGGTGCAGGAACTCAGGATCACAGAAGACCTTGCGGCAATCTGTGACAGTGCAGGGCATCTTTAAATAGTGCGCCCTGCACTGTCATTGGCCGGCTAGGACGCGCCCCCGGCTGTCATTGGACGCCTGAGGCGCGCCCGCGGCTCCTACTGCGCATGCGCGGCGTCCTGTCATCTGCGGCTCGCCGGGACCTAGTGCCCGTGTCCCGGCGCGAGCCGCCGCCACCGCGCATGCGCGAGGGACGGAGCCGCGATCGCGGACCCTGGAGCCGTGGTCCCTGACATTGCCCCCCCCCAATGGGCACCCTCCGGGAGCCCCACTGATCTCTCCACCGCGGGTGAGCACGAAAAAACTCCCGGATGAGCCTGGGTGCGTGGACGTTCCGGGCGGGTTCCCATGAGTTCTCCTCAGGGCCATACCCCTTCCATTTTATCAGGAACTGTGTCTGGCCCCCCCTCCTTCGGCAACTGAGGATAGTCTCCACTTCAAATTCCTCCTGGTCACCTATAGTGACTGCCTCGGGAGGTCTGGATTCACGGTCCGGGAAGGGATCTGGTCTGGAAGGTTTCAGGAGAGATACATGGAAGACAGGATGTATTTTGAAGGTCTGCGGAAGCTCGAGCTCGTAGGCCACCTCGTTAACCACTCGTTTTACCGAAAAGAGGCCGATGAACTTGGGTCCCAGCTTCCTTGAAGGACATAGCATCTTCAAGTTGGTCGTTGCCAGCCAAACCTGATCCCCTGGTTGAAGCAGTAATTCTCCTCTTCTCTTTCTGTCGAATGCCCTCTTACTGTCCTCTTGGGCTTTAGCGATGGCTTCCTGAATTGTCTTGTTATTGACAGAAAAGAAGTTCAAGATGTCTTGAGAAGCTGGTACCGGATTCTCAGGCATCAGATCAGGGAGGAATGTGGGATGATACCCATAATTGGAAAAGAACGGGGATTGACCCGTGGCTGAGTGACTCGAGTTGTTGTACGCGAATTCCGCGGAAGGCAGCAACGACAGCCAGTCGTCCTGAAGGTAGGATGTGTAGCACCGTAAGTACTGTTCCAGCGTCTGGTTTGTTCTTTCAGTTTGGCCGTTGGTCTGTGGGTGGTAGGCGGATGAAAGCGACAGCTTGATTCCCAGCGATTTACACAAGGCGTTCCAGAACCTGGAGGTGAATTCGACCCCCCGATCTGATACTATATCTTCGGGAACACCATGAAGCCTAACCACTTCCTTGATGAAGATCCGTGCCGTTTCCGGTGCTGATGGGTCTTCTCCAGGGGCACGAAATGTGCCATCTTTGAGAAGCGGTCAACGATCACCATTATTGCAGTGTAGCCCTGGGATGGTGGAAGTTCGACCACGAAATCCATGGCTATCATTTGCCAAGCCCGCTTGGGTATGGGTAAAGGACGTAACAATCCCCATGCCCTGCTCCTGGAGGGTTTGTTCCTTTGACAGGTGGAACACGTTCGGACGTACTGCTCACAGTCCTTGATCATGTCTGGCCACCAGAACGAGCGCCGTAGCAGATCCAGCGTCTTCGTTACCCCGAAGTGGCCCGCCATAGGATGGTCGTGGCAGTGCCCTAGGACCAGGGTTCGCACTTCTTCTGGGACCATGATCCGGTCTTCCTTCCAAATTAGCCCACCGTGGCTCTGGAGGGGTGATTCTGACGGAACTGGTAGTCCTACAGAAGCATCAAGAAGTCGAGAGCGAAGTTCCGTTTGTAGAGCGAGGAAACTCCCAGAAGGTAAGATGGTGTCGGGTGGCACAGCATCGTCGGGGTCCTCAAACATGCGGGACAGAGCGTCTGGCTTAGTGTTCTTAGTACCGGGTCGGTACGTTATATGGAATGAGAATCGAGAGAAGAAAAGCGCCCATCTCGCTTGGCGAGGTCTCAGTCGTTTTGCCGTTCTCAAATATTCAAGGTTTTTGTGATCTGTGAATATTAGGATTGGGTGTGTGGCTCCTTCCAGTAAATACCTCCATTCTTCTAGAGCAGTTTTAATGGCCAGGAGCTCCCGATCTCCAATGTCGTAGTTGCGTTCCGCTGGAGTCAACTTCCTGGAGAAGAACGCCACGGGGTGCAGAAGTTCCTTGGTACCATTCCTTTGGGACAAAACCGCCCCTACAGCATTTTTGGAGGCGTCCACTTCCAACACATATGGGAGAGAAGCATCTGGATGGCAGAGAATGGGAGCAGAGGTGAACAATTCTTTGAGCTTTTCGAAGGCTGCCTGCGCTTCGGGAGTCCACTTAAAGCGGACCCCTTGTTTCGTCAGTTGCGTGATCGGGGAGACCAGACCGGAGAAGTTCCTAATAAACTTCCTGTAAAAATTGGAAAAACCGATGAAACGCTGTACCCCCTTTTTGTCGGCGGGTATTGGCCAATCTAAGATCGCCGTGACTTTCTGGGGATCCATCGCGACCCCCGCGGAAGAGAGAACCAGTCCCAAGAATGTGGTTTCGTGCTGTTCGAAACAGCATTTCTCTGCCTTTGCGTATAGCCCGTGTTGACGCAACCGTTCTAATACCCGTATCACATGACCCCGATGAACCTCCAGTGAAGGGGAAAAAATTAAGATGTCATCCAAATAAACCACCACAAAAATATCTAGAAGGTCACGAAAAACATCATTGATAAAGTGCTGAAAGGTCGCCGGTGCATTACAGAGCCCGAACGGCATCACCAAGTACTCGTAGTGACCGAATCTCGTACGGAACGCCGTCTTCCACTCATCCCCCTCCCTGATACGGACAAGGTTATAGGCCCCCCGCAGGTCTAATTTAGTGAATATCGTTGCCGATCTCAATCTCTGGAGGAGCTCGGGGACTAGGGGTAAAGGATAACGATTCTTTACCGTTATTTTGTTCAGGTCACGGTAGTCTATGCAGGGCCGTAACGACTTGTCCTTCTTCTCTACGAAGAATAACCCGGCCCCGGCTGGGGATGTGGATGGACGAATAAATCCCTTCCGAAGGTTCTCATCAATGTATTCCCTCAGTACTCCTGATTCTGCTTCGGACAAGGGAAAGATACGGCCGAAAGAGATTTCAGATCCGGGTAGGAGGTCTATGGGGCAGTCGTAGGAACGGTGCGGAGGGAGAACGTCAGCTCCTCGCTTACTAAAGACGTCTAAGAAGTCATGGTAGGCCGGGGGAATAACCTGGGAAAGATCGGTGTCACCATCCAAGCACAGAAGGAACCGGGGGACCACGGATCCTGTGACGTGGCAGTGGCTTAAACAGTAGGGTGAGCAAAATTGAACTGTTCCCTTTTCCCAGTCAATCTGGGGGTTATGGGCCCTAAGCCAAGGGAGGCCCAGAATGACTGGAAAAAGGGGGGATGCGATGGCATCCAAACGGAGGAACTCCTGGTGATGGTCTGCCATTGTGGTGAAAATGGGTGGTGTCTCCTGGTCCACCACCCCTGATTTTATACGAGACCCATCTGCCAAGAAGATGTTGAACCCCCTTTCTTTGGTCTGGAGAGGGATTTTTTGCCGGTGGGCAAAAGTCAGATCGATGAAGCAACTACAGGCTCCTGAGTCAACGATTGCGGTCACCGACAATGTTCCTCCGGGGAGCTGTAAAGACACAGGAATGGCCAGGTAACTCGACAGATCATCCCTTCCTGCGGGTAGAGAAAAAGAAACGGGCGTGGACTTACTCATTTTAGCAGGACAGGAGCGCACCTGATGACCAGCTTCCCCGCAGTACAGACATAGGTTCTGTGACAGTCTCCTTTGACGTTCCTCGACCGATAAGTGAGAACGGGCCAATCCCAGCTGCATGGGTTCCGGGTTGTCCCCTGTTTCCGTGCTTCGCGGATGGTTCCCTGGGGTTGGAGCTGTATCCCTGGAAGGAATCCATGCCACCCTTTGACCCTGACTGCTCCTTTCCAGCCGACGTTCCCTTAGTCTACGGTCGATTTGAATGGCCAACTCAATCAGTTTTTCCAGGGAGTCAGGTAGGCCTACTCGCGCTAGTTCGTCCTTGAGAGGCTCAGACAGCCCGATGCGGAACTGGTGGCATAAGGCCGCATCGTTCCATCTGGTGTCGCCCATGCAACGCCTAAAATTGGACGCGTATTCTTCGGCTGTCCGGCGGCCCTGCCGCAGGGAGTATAGAGTCGCTTCAGCAGAAGCAGCTCGCTGAGGGTCGTCATACAAGACGGCCATGGCCCGAAAGAATTCGGTCACGGATTCAAGATGGGGGTCGTGCTTCTCCATCAGACGGTGAGCCCAATCCTGGGGCTCATCCTGAAGGAGGGAGACTATAAACCCCACCTTGACGGTCTCAGTGGTGAACGTGCGGGGTTGTAAGTCAAAGTATAGGGTGCAGGCGTTCCGGAAGGCCCGGAAGCGGCTCCGATCACCACGGAATCGTTCCGGCAGAGGAACGCGGGGTTCAGGAGCTGGGGATGTGGCAACCGCTCCGGATACCGGGTTAGCGGGAGGTCCTGCAGGTGGAGGACTCTGAGCAGGGGGAGTCAGGGGGGCTATTGACTCCATGCGGTCCTCCAGTCGGGCGCAGCGACTGTGGAAGTTCTGAAAAGCCTGGGTCAAGGTGGCCAGGTGCTGACAAATATCCTCTAGGGACGCCGGTCCACTTCCTGGCTCTGTCATGGCCGCAAGGTACTGTTATGATCCGCCAGGTGGTGCCTCAGGCTGCCAACTGACAGACCTACTCAGAGCGTGGGGTCTAAGCCCGGGCTGTGCTTTCACCAGAGCCCCTGATGGTGGGGATGGACTTGAAACAGTCCCGGGCCAGGTCACGACCTCCGAGCAGGCCCGCCAGTGGCTGAGGAGACCCTTGGGGACAGGTACCGGGAGAGCCAGATATGAAGAGGATGGCGGCCCCAGCAGGGTAGTAACGGATTGTGGGCCCGTGGGGGTAAGCGGGGTACAGAATCGGTAGGCGAGAGTAGTCGGGTCACACGCAGGGTCAGCAGGAAAGTCAATCCGTAGAATGGTCAGGGCAATCCGGGTCAAACGCAGGAGCAGGCAGAATAGTCAGGACAATCCGGGTCAAAACGCAGGAGCAGGCAGAGTAGTCAGGACAATCCGGGTCAAACGCAGGAGCAGGCAGAATAATCAGGGTCAATCAGGGTCACAGGATAGGTGCAGGAACTCAGGATCACAGAAGACCTTGCGGCAATCTGTGACAGTGCAGGGCATCTTTAAATAGTGCGCCCTGCACTGTCATTGGCCGGCTAGGACGCGCCCCCGGCTGTCATTGGACGCCTGAGGCGCGCCCGCGGCTCCTACTGCGCATGCGCGGCGTCCTGTCATCTGCGGCTCGCCGGGACCTAGTGCCCGTGTCCCGGCACGAGCCGCCGCCACCGCGCATGCGCGAGGGACGGAGCCGCGATCGCGGACCCTGGAGCCGTGGTCCCTGACAGAGGGTTAGTACAACTGTAGGAATTTTATTGCTCTATGCGAGTGTAGACAGATGCAGTTAGCGTCCTTGCCACTAGGTGGCTCTGTGCCAGAGTAGTGTCTGGTTACAGCAGGTAGTATCATCAGGTGTTAGGCCCCTCTTAGGTAGAGCCCTCCTGTAGTGATGTCAGGGAGTGAGCTGGCACCCACATAAAAATCAGGTAGGAAGAAGACTTGGGAGCTAACAAGCACATGTAGGCCCTGGACAGGGCAGGAGGCCAAGAGGAGTAAGTCTGTATCGGGTGGACTGACCATTCAAGCACTCGGGCACTACTCGAGGGCCGGGGGTCAGTAGGGGGCCCCATGAAATGGCCCTGGTACCTTTTTTATAGGCTTTTTTGGGTGTGCTTTGAGTGTGGGCAAGGACACAGGGTCCTCATGATCACCTATTGCCCGGGAGCCCCATGAGTTGTCAGTCTGCCCCTGGTCTGTATTCAAGAGGAGCAGACTGCAGTCTTTCTTGCCCATTATGGAGGTGGAGGCTAGGACGGATTGCAAAAGGCCTTTTGGGACAGGCTGAGAGATTCCTGGGTCAGGCTGGTTCCCTGGAGGGCTCCCAGGAGAGATGTACCTAGCAAGGAGGTGACACAGAGACCAAAGTCCTATGAGTACTAATAACTCTGGGCAGAGGGGAGACTGTAACGGAGATGCTTTCACTTATGACTGATGCAGACTGTCCACTAAATGTGTTTGACTGTGTAATGTCAAGCGACCCCGGAATGTATGCCCTTGTGATGTGACTGTTATGCCATTTCTTGAATACCACCATTAAAGTGGAGCGAAACTACTTTTACCTGTGGACATTCCTTACTCTGGGGATGTAAAGGTCAAAGGCCAGGAATGTCATGTTGTGGCTTCTGTCAAGGAGTTTGGTTGGCCTCAGCAGGAGGAACAGTGTTTTAGCAGGACAGGAGTGGGGGTAGTGAGTGGGGGTAGTGACTTGTGCTTTGATACCAAATTCAACCAACCAGGAAGCCCCTCTTACACACCCACATGTGGTAGACTGCTCCTCACTTCTTGTCCAGGTGATGGGTTTGAAATAGAGGAGGAGGAGATCAATCTCCTCTTTGGGGATACAGACGTCTTTTAAAACCTAACCCTTCAACACTATAAACAAAAATGTGGTTTGAGGTGGACCTTCAGATATAGACAAATATAATTCCTTAATATAAGAAATTTAAAGGGCTCCATCTGGAAGATAATGGATTAGACCACCCTTTCTCAACCTCTGAATCTGCCACTGCTCAATGAACACCTGGCAACTTCTTGAGGAACCCTGGATGAGAAAGCCTGGCTGGACATACTATAATGCCCCATGTACACGGGACACTTCTGAACGATGGAAACTGACTGCTGGAAAACGTAGGTTAAAAAACATCTGTTGCATAACACGTTTATGTGCGTTTGCATTTAGAAGCGTTTTTTAAAGATAAGGACAGGAGAACCTCCCAAATGCCCAGAATGCACTGAAAAGTGGTAAATTATTAACTATTTCAGACTGTTTCAGAGAAATACAGAGAGTAGAAGCAGAGACAGCAGTATGTGTTGAGATTAGCTTAGGTGTGAATTGCTCATTAACATTTCTTTTGTTTCCAAGGGTGGGAAAGGTGTCTGGTGGAGTCATTAAGGTCACCTGGTAGGGGGTCTTCATGAGGAATTTGAGGTGTGAATGGTCATTAATATATCTTTTGTTTCCAAGGGTGGCAGAGGTCTGAGGTGTGAATTGTTCATTACAATGTGTGACAAGCTTGGTAGGAACATCCTGTGTTCAGTGTTTTTTCCATCTGAGTACCTTAAAAACACTTTGCATGCATTTTTCATGATGAAAAAGGCTCTGGACAGCATCGGGAACTGGAAGAGTTAAAAAACATTTTCAAACGCTTATAAATGTGATTTGCCACTGCCCCAGTCTATAACTGGCCTTCACAGCAAGGAGCACATAGAAGGTGACGCATGTCAAACAAAAAATAAACAAAATTCCCAGTTCTAACTTGCCAACCAGTCTGCAAACAAACCAATAAATAGGGAAAAATATACAGCAGTGTTAGGAAGCAGACACCCTAAAGTGGTTGTAAACCTCAGATATGAAATATGAGTAAAGCATATCCCTCTATAGTGTGTAGTTGTCTTAATCCAGAGCATTAAGTGTCATTTCTGTCTGCTGCTTTGTTCCACTGCTATCAGCATGAATCACTTCTGACAAGTTCTGCTGCCAAGAAAAAAATGGTGACGGGAGGGATTTCCAGCAGATTGACAGCCTCAGTTCTGTTCCTTTGAGTTGTGTGAAGGGGGTGTGTCTTTTCCCTCCAATCAGCTCTCGGAGCTCTCCTCACTGAGCTCTGCAGAGTGTAATTTCAGCTCTCCGTCCCTCTGCTCTTGGAGCTTTCCTCACTGAGCTCTGCAGAGTGTCATTTCAGCTCTCCGCTCCTCCAATCAGCTCTCGGAGCTGTCCTCACTGAGCTCTGCAGAGTGTAATTTCAGCTCTCCGTCCCTCCAATCAGCTCTCGGAGCTCTCCTCACTGAGCTCTGCAGAGTGTAAGTTCAGCTCTCCGCCCCTCCAATCAGCTCTCGGAGCTCTCCTGACTGAGCTCTGCAGAGTGTAATTTCAGCTCTCCGCCCCTCCAATCAGCTCTCGGAGCTCTCCTCACTGAGCTCTGCAAAGTGTAATTTCAGCTCTCCGCCCCTCCAATCAGCTCTCGGAGCTCTCCTGACTGAGCTCTGCAGAGTGTAATTTCAGCTCTCCGCCCCTCCAATCAGCTCTCGGAGCTCTCCTCACTGAGCTCTGCAAAGTTTAATTTCAGCTCTCTGCCCCCTTTTTTTGAACACCCAGACAAGCTTACAAATTCACCACTTTAAGGATATAAGATGAAAACTGAGATCAGGCTTGCAATGGGAATGCCCTGCTATACAATAGTGGGTGGAAGGCGGGGGTGCTAAGGTGGCGTGGATGTGGAGTATAGTAGAGAGAGAGCTTAGACTTTGCTGACTTTTTCTGGTAAAAGGGCAATTGCTACCTGCACTTATCTATGGAGCTGCAGCAAGGATGGCTGGATTACAAGAATATATACATGACTTTACATAACTGTCAGGTCTTTTCGCTGTGAATTTCATGGCTTGACTTATTTAGACAATTCACCATACTACATTTATTATAGGCTGTAAAAGCCATAGGCACCTTCAGGGTGTGGTGGTTCTACGTGGATTTGGTTTGCAAAAGAAAAAAAACTAATCAACAGTTTGTATCAAGCAGCAAAGTAATTGCATGAGAAGTGCCCTGACTGCTGTACGCCTTACAAAGCTGTCTGTGCTTGATCAGTAGCAGCCTCAGCCGGCGAAACGCGTCAGTAGGTGTGGCTCAGAGAGAGATGGCTGAAGCTGCTACTAATCGAGTACGAGCGGCTATGTGTGGTGTGCAGCAGCCAGGACTCTTCTGTTGCCTGCATGATTCTACAGAGCCAGGATGGGTTTTCTCTTGGCTTGTAAGAAAGCACACAGGTGACGTCAACACCTAGCGTATTATCCAAGGTTTATTAAAAAGTATAAAAAGACAAAAAAACATTCTCACAAACTTAGCGCATATAGAAAGCCTTCCCATATGGAAGAAAAATATATTTGAAATATATTTAAAAAATATTCTTCCCAAATATGTTGCCATATATTTGAAATGCTACAATTTTGACCATATTCAATATATTTCAAAATATATTTAGATCGATGATAGATTGATGATAGATTGATGATAGATTGATGATAGATCAATGATAGATCGATGATAGGTCGATTGATAGATAGATAAACAGATAGAGGGATATATTGAAATATAATTAGGTGACTAGATGGATAAGTCAAGAGAAAGAGAGAAAGAAAGAAAGAAAAAGAAAGAAAGATAGATAGATAGATAGATAGATAGATAGATAGATAGATAGATAGATAGACTGCATGTTGAAATGCGTTTTTATTACAAAATATATGTAAAATATTTTTAAAAATCCATTTCAAATATACTGTATGTCTTTAAAAATACAAATCTACATTTTTGGAATGCATTTACAAATATATGTAAAAATATATGTGCAAATGACTTTTTTTTGTATGTTAAAAAAAATCTGAAGAATATATTTTTAAAAAATTAATTTTCAAAAATATCTATTTATTAACTACATGCCGCCCAGCCACTGTACATATACGGCGGCAGGGCGGCACTCGCAGGCAAAACCACGTTTTAAAACGCGTGTTCTGTAAACAAATAGGGGGCGCGCGCGAGGCACGCCGCCGCCCTATCTGTCCCGCCGATCACCGCCGCAGATGTGAGTCGCCGGGTCACAGCCGCTCCTTAGCGGCTGTTTCCCGGCGATTGGCGGCAAACAGTGACAGAGAGCACAGCTGCAGTAGCTGTGCTGTCTGTCACTTCCCTGTCAGCTCGAGGATGAGCTGATCGAGAAAGAACAGTTTCTCTCTCTCGATCAGCCTTGTCCCGCCCAGTACACACCCCCGCCCCCTAGTAAAACACTCCCCTCACTCCTATGACCCTTCCCTGCAAAATAAAGTTAACCCCTTCCTCCCCGGTGCCATTAGTACAGTGTCAGTGTTTTTTTTTTGCACTGATCACTGTATTAGTGTTTTTGGGGATGTCAGTGACCCCAAGTCAGTACCCCCCAATGTCAGAATGTCCGCCGCAGTCCCGCCATAAGTCGCCGGTCGCTGCCATAAGTCCCTGATCGCCGCCATAATTCGCTGATCGCCGCCATTATTAGTATAAAAAAAACCCTAAAAATCCCAGTATCTTTCCCGCCATTTGTAAACGCTATAACTTTCACATAAACCAATTAATTTACACGTATTGGGTTTTTTTTTTAGCAAAGACATGTCGCAGAATGCATTTTGGCAGAAATTTATGACTAAATTTGATTTTTGCATTTTTTTTTTACTGGACATGTTTTATAGCAAAAAGTCCAAAATATAGTTTTTTTCTCAAAACTGTCAGCCTTTTTTTTTATAGCGCAAAAAATAAAAACCGCACAGGCGATCAAATACCACCGAAAGAAAGCTCAATTTGTGGGGAAAAAAAGGATGTAAATTTCATTTATGTACCATATTGCATGACCGCGCAATTGTCCGTTAAACTAGCGCAGCGCTGTATAGCAGAAAAATGGCGTAAATTGCAGTATCTATACCATAGTTTGTAGACGCTATAACTTCCACACAAAGCAATCAATATACACTTATTGGGATTTTTTTTACCAAAAACATGGAGCAGAATACATTTTGGCCTAAATTTATAACCAACTTTGAGTTTACTATATATTTTTTATAGCTGAAAGTAAAAAATATTGTTTTTCTTCAACATTTTTGGCCTTTTTTTGTTTATAGCGTGAAAAATAAAAAGCGCACAGGTGATCAAATACCACCGAAAGAAAGCTCTATTTGTGTGAAAAAAGGACGTAAATTTCGTTTGGGTGCAGCATTGCATGACCGCGCAATTATCAGTTGAATTAGTGCAGCGCCGAGTAGCAAAAAGAGGCCTGGTCATTAAGGGGGGTAAATCCTCTGGAGCTCAAGTGGTTAAATATATTCTCCAGATTTTTTTAACATATAGAAAAGTAATTTTAACATATATTTTTACATATATTTGTAAATGCATTGCAAAAATGTAGATTTGTATTTTAAAGACATACAGTATGTTTGAAATATATTTTTAAAAATATTTTTCATATATTGTGTAATATAAACGCATTTCAACATGCAGTATATATATATATATATATATATATATATATATATTTTTTATTTTTTTTTTATATATATATTACATATATGTATATTTATTGAAATTAATTTTGAAATATATTGAATATGGCCAAAATTGTGGCATTTCAAATACATGGCAATATATTTGGGAAGATTATTTTTAAAATATATTTTTCTTCCACGTGGGCTGTCAGTTTGTTTAAAGGATCATTGCCCAGGGATGGAAAGTTTACATAAGTTCTTCCTTTATTTGGGAAGGGTAACCATCCAGGGAATTATTGTCATCTGATGGCTGCTAAAGTCACATGGGGCATCCAATTGGACCAAATTGTAGCATTTCAAATATATTTTTCTTCCATATGGGTTGTAAGACCACAGAGATGGCCGAGATGATGTCAGAGTGGCTGACTGGTGGTATGGTCGGCCTGCTGACGCGTTTCGCCTTTCCGCAGAGCTATGGGCTTTCTCTTGGCTTGCACCCTTAGCGGGACCCACCGGATACTACTGCAGCAGCCTGAGCGGAGATCTAAAGCTTTCTTTATGGTCACAGCAAAATAACTGATTACATACACAGGAATCGGAAGGAATTATAAATCCTGCTCGGCTGTTTTTTTTTTATCTAGACACACAAGCCAGACAGGTTGGGTGACCTCTGCTGCAGTCAAGCAATACAGTTTGGTCACCAACCTGCCCCCAGCCTGGGACTAGACAGTAAAGGAGAAGTAGTACGCTGATAAAGTCATCACTCTGCTCTCTTCTTGTTGACTGACATCAATGCGCAATGCCGTGCAGCCCCTCCTTCTCTTAGTCTCAGTGCTGCTGTGCAGGGAGTTACAGCAGATGTAGATCCAGGATGATCTTTATGCTAGTTTTATGGAAATATATGACTTTAATCGCCTCCTGCCCGCCATATAAGGAAATGACGGTTCTCTCGTTCTGGGAGGACGTCATATGACGTCCTCCCATTCTAACCACGCATGCGCGGCTCTGGGACACAGCGGATCACCGATCAACGGAAAGAGCCGAAGACGTCGGCTCGGTCATGTGATCAGCTGTGTCCAATCACAGCTGATCGCATGTAAATAGGGAAATGCCGCACCTATCAGTGCACATCAGTGCCGCCTATCAGTGCCTGTCAGTGCTGCCAATCAGTGCTGCCTAACAGTTTCAGTCAGTGCCACCTAACAGTGCCAGTCAGTGCCGCCTATCAGAGCCATATATGAGTGCTGCCTTTCAGTGCCCATCAGTGATGCCTGTCAATGCTCATCAGTGCCACCTACCAGTGCCTCCTCATCAGTGCCCATCAGTGCCGCCTATCAGTGCCCATCACAGCAGCCTCATTAGCGCACATCAGTGAAGGAAAAAAATCACTTATTTACAAAATTTTATAACAAAAACTAAGAAAAAACTTTTTTTTTTCAAAATTTTCAGTAGTTTTTGGTTTGTTTGGCAAAAAATAAAACCCCCCAGAGGTGATTAAATACCACCAAAATAAAGCTCTATCTGTCTCAAAAAATGATAAAAATGTCATATGGGTACAGTGTTGCATGACCGCGCAATTGTCATTCAAAGTGTGACAGCGCTGAAAGCAGAAAATTGGCCTGGGCAGGAAGGGGGTATAAGTGCCCGGTAGGCAAGAGGTTAATGGATACATAATTGAATTATACGGTGTTTTTATAACTGCCTTTAACTGTAATACATCTGAGTTTTGTTTTTTTTCAGGTTATACAAACAAGCTGTATGAGATTATCGTTGTGTCGATCGCTTCGGCCATTGTTCTGGTGTGTGGAGCTATTTTCCTAGTGAAGGTGGTAAGAAGGTAAGGATGTAGACTGAACTAAATGATTTGCAAATTTGCATGGCATTTTCCTAGTAGTGAGTGCGTTTTGCATCTCCCATAAGATCTAGCTCTCATCTCTGGGTATTCCCTGTGGTGCAGTTGCAGCGCATCCAGGGGTGGACTGACAACTCATGGGGCCCCCGGGCAATAGGGGATCATGGGGCCCCTATGTCCTTGCAC
Organism: Staurois parvus; assembly: GCF_062004578.1. Taxonomy (NCBI): domain Eukaryota; kingdom Metazoa; phylum Chordata; class Amphibia; order Anura; family Ranidae; genus Staurois; species Staurois parvus. The sequence goes on from NW_028318068.1 coordinate 1,130,446, forward strand.
ACACTCAAACCACACCCAAAAAAGCCTATGAAAGGTACCAGGGGCATCTCATGGGGCCCCCTACTGACACCGAGCCCTTGGGCAGTGCCCGAATGCCGGAATGGTCAGTCCGCCCATGAGCGCATCTATTACATGGGTCACCATTCATTGATGTAGAAGGCATGTTCTTCTGTAAACTGCACCAAAGATTCAGCAAGTGGCATTTTTTCTAATGCAACTATAGTGAACATGGCCCTAAGCTCACCACCCATGTTACAATCTGACCCAGAGGCATCCCTAGGGTTGGTGTCACCCGGTGTGGTAACATATGGTGTCACCCCTCCAGAAAGGAAGGAGCGGTGCCGGTGTAAAATGAGTATCCCGGACTCATGAAGATATGTATCCCCTGAAGCAACTGCGCATGTGTCAGTTTCAGGCCGAAGAAGCCAATCTCCTGTGGATCACTATGGGTTGCAAGAGCAGTTAACTCCAGGGGTGGACTGACCATTTGGAAACTCAGGCACTGCCTGAGGGTCCGGGGTCAGTAGGGGGCCCCATGAGATGCCCCTGGTCCCTTTTTCATAGGCTTTTTTGAGTTTGGGTAAGGACACAGGGGCCCCATGATCCCCTATTGCCCAGGGGTCCCATGAGTTGTCAGTCCGCCCCTGGTTAACCCCGCATAGGTATAGGGGTTAACTGTGGCAGCTCTGTGCTAAAGTCAGAGATCAGCGATTGGTTTCTTCGGCCTGAAACTGGCACATACACAGTTGCTTCAGGGGATACATATCTTCACGGGTCCGGGATATTCATTTTACCGCTACACCGGGGGCAGCTGTCACTGTGCTGGGAATCCGGGATCACCCCAATAACTGGCCAGGACCTTCACAGAGCCCAGAAGCTCTGCTGGCATCCTGCGCCCCCTGTGATGGTGTCACCCAGTGCGGCCCACACCCCCCTAGGGACACCACTGATCTGACCATACAATCTCCTTATCTCCAGTAACTGTTGTGATATTTGGAGGTCCGGATCACTAGCCACCCATCTTTGCAAAAGCAAGCATTAAATAAACAAAATGGTCCATACCTTTGGTGCACAAAACAAAACTTTGGCTCACTGTCAGCATATACTTTTCCCCAACAGGGTTTAACCCCTTCCTGTCCAGTGCCATTAGTACAGTGTTAGCGCTTTTTATTAGCACTGATCACTGTATTGGTGTCACTGGGGATGTCAGTGACACCAAGTCAGTTCCCCCCCAGCGTCAGAATGCCCATCGCAGTCCCGCTATAAGTTGCTGATTGCTAGTAAAAACAAACAATTAAGAAAAAAATCCTGGTATATACAGTTGCAAGAAAAAGTATGTGAACCCCTTGGGATTACGTGGAGTTTTGCATGAATTGGGCATAAAATGTGCTCTGAACGTCATCTAAGTCACAACAATAGAAGAACACAGTCTGCTGAACATAATACTACACAAACATTAGATGTTGCTATGGTTTAATTGCACATAACATGTAAACATTCACAGTGCAGGGAGGAAAAAGTATGTGAACCTTTGGACTTAATAACTGGTTGACCCTCCTTTGGCAGCAATAACCTCAACCAAACGTTTCCTGTAGTTGCAGATCAGACCTGCACAACGATCTGGAGTCATTTTGGACCACTCCTCTTCACAAAAGAGCCATCAGATAGTATCAGTTATTTTCCTTTTTAAAACAGTTGACCCGGTACAAGCAGATCTATGGATAATTAAGTTATGTATTACAGCCATATAAAATTCAAAATGCTAACACTGACGTACAAAGCTGTTCATAACACTGGCCCAAACTACATCACTGACCTGATATCCAAATACCACCCTAAACGCACTCTCTGCTCCCAACAAGACCTCCTACTCTCTAGTTCCCTGGTCTCCTCCTCCCATGCCCGTCTCCAGGACTTCTCCAGGGCTTCCCCCGTCCTCTGGAACTCTCTACCCCAATCCATCAGACTATCACCTACCCTCCTCTCCTTTAGACGCACCCTGAAGACCCATCTCTTCAGGGAAATCCACCCCGCCCTCCACTCCTCCTACCACTCCATCCCCCACAGCTATTTCCTCCTGTACCACTATCCCATCCCTCCTAGATTGTAAGCTCCAAGGAGCAGGGCTCTCGACCCCCTCGTGTATCGAATAGTATTATTTCTGTACTGTCTCGTGTATTGTCTCCCATTGTAATGTACAGCGCTGAGCAAACCGTTGGCGCTATATAAATACTGTATAATAAGAATAATAATTATATATATATATTATACAGCAGATTACATTCACATCAATCCCTGTCCCACGGAGCTTACAATCTAAAGACCCTATTTCACATATATAAATACTAGGGCCAATTAAAACAGCACCCAACTAATTTACCAGCATGTCTGTATGGGAGGAAACCCAGGAAAACTTTGGAAGAAAATTCAAACTCCATGCAGATTATTATTATTATACAGGATTTATATCGCGCCAACAGTTTGCTCAGCACTTTACAATATAACGGGAGACAATACAGCAACAATACAGTTCAATACAAGAGGGATAGGAGGGCCCTGATCCTGGGAGCTTACAATCTAGGAGGGAGGAGCTAGTGGTACAAAAGGTAATAACTGTGGGGGATGGACTGGTAGGAGGAATAGAAGATTCCATTATTAGCTGAGGGCAGGATAGGCTTCCCTGAAGAGATAGGTTTTCAGAGATCGCCTAAATGTGAGCAGAGTAGGCGATAGTCTGATAATTTGGGGTAGAGAGTTCCAGAGGATGGGGGAAGCTCTGGAGAAGTCCTGGAGATGAGCATGGGAGGAGGAGACAAGAGAGCTAGAGAGCAGGAGGTCCTGCCAGGGATTCACACCAAGGACTCTAGTGCTGCAAGGGCTAAACAGTAAGCCTCTCTGCTGTCCAAAATACAAGGCGATGAGTATATATACAAAAAATAGTACTAATGCTTTTAAGAAAAAAAAACAATTCTTAAAATATAATCTTTGTACCTAAAATCTTCCTATAGGGAATGGATTAGTCGATAACCCAAAAACATATTTTCTTATCCAAAAGTATCTAAAAAACGTTGTTTTTTCATTACAAAAGTGAAAAAATATACATTCGAGAAAGTTAAAGCAGAACTTCACCCAAAAAGGGAAGTTCCACTTGTCTGCCTCCCCCCCCCCCCCCCCCATCTCTTTTACATTTGGCATTTAATTTTTTTTTTTTTGGGGGGGAAGGGAGCGGGTACCTGCCTGTTTTGATAGGTACCCACTCCCGCTTGGATCGCCAACTTTACACCATCGCCCGCAGTCTCCAGGGACGCATCACAGGTCCCCGTAGGAAGCTGGCTGTGAAGCCGCAAGGTTTCACAATGGGGTTTGTTTGGTTAAGATGCCGGCGTTAGGGACCTGACGCCCAGTGAAGAAACAGCTTGGATGGGGACAGCCCTGGATCGCTGGGCAGGTAAGTGTCCGTATATTAAAAGCCAGCAGCTACAGTATTTGTAGCTGCTAATTTTTTGGGAGAGACTGAAGCTCCTGCAAGAAGCTGAAAAAGCTGAACCCCAGCCAACAGTAAAATGTTGGTATCATGTGCCCACCACCCCCATATAGCAAGGTTTAATAGTTGATTTAGTCTTCTTTGATATCAACAATGGGGCTCTATTCCTCCCATTAAAACCAACAAGGCACTGATGCTGGGGAATTTTCTACTCCCACTGGCCACTATCCAACCCCCTTAACCTCCCTGGCGGTATGATTATGTCAGGAATTTTGTACCAAAAGCGGTACATTTTTGTTGCATGGAAATATGTAGTTTTTTATTGTAGGCCTGTAATTTAGGAATAACTCACTGAAATCTGTCCGAACAAGAGTCTAGTAAACATCCCGGGTATGATAAAACTTGAAACACGAAATCATAAATTATAATTTAATAAATACTCATAAAAAATAATAATATAATAATAATAAATTTAATTCAATAATATAATCAAACCAAAAACACTGAAATTTGAAATATAGCGCCAAGTTCGCACATCGCTGAGGAAAGTCGCAAAATCGTTTTCAGTGTCTGATGAGGAATTTCCCCCCACGAATCATTATCACTCAATTCTGCAAGTGGTTCTGATTTACTATCGCTGTTCTCTAGCCGGTCTAATACAGATTTTGACCTAAAGGGACGCTTTTTGGATGCCGTGGACTTTGCAGATTTCCTCCCGGCCCTAAGACCTGTCCCATGATTTGACTTCTCTTCGTTGGCTGTTCGGTCCCGGCCTCCCTAAAGTCACCATGTACAATGCAGGACCAGAGGTGCACGGCATAAAAAAAAATAGGTTCATTTTGTGCACTGGCAGATAATCCAACTGAATGGCCTTCCTTAACACAACACACCTTGACATTTATTTCAGGTAGTTATATAGCGCCGTCAATTTTCACAGCGCTTTACATATATATTGTACATTACACCAGTCCCTAACCCTCAAGGGGTGTACAATCTAAGGTCCCTAACTCACATTCATACATACACGGGACAATTTATAGAGGAACAAATTAACCTCCCAGCATGTCTTTGGAGTGTGGTGGGAAACTGGAGTAAACCCACGCAGGCACAGGGAGAACATGCAATCTCCAGGCAGGTGGTGCCTTGGTTGGGATTTGAACCAACAACCCAAGTACTGCCTGGTGGAAATACTAATCATTTAGCCACTGTGCTGCACAATATGTGACATAGCACTTGGTTTCTATACACAGGTGCACCAGATTTTGCACTCTTCTGTTTTAGTAAATAACCCTCTAAGGATTCTTGTATAGACACTTCCTGTTATGGATGAAAACCATCGTAGAGTTATGCAGCTGACCTGTGTTGTCACATTCATCCTTGTTTAACCGATTTACCACCGCCCTATAGCAGAAATACTAATATGGCGGCAGGAGTGAGCAAAATCACGCATATATACGTGATTTTGCATTTCCAGGTAGGGGGCACATGCAACCCACATGCGTGCCCTAACCACGCCGCCGTTCGCGTCAATCACCGGCACTCGGTGATCACCGAATAATACCAATGGAGAACTGTATGTAAACAACACAGATCTCTCCCCTGTCAGCTCCAGCACACTGTTTTGTATGGTCATGCATAGCAGAGCCATACAAAGCAGTGTGCTTACAGTGGAAAACACAGACACCGCCCCATAGTAAAACACACACAGCACACAGTTAATCCTTTGATCACCCCGGATGTTAACCCCTTCCTGCCCAGCGCCATTAGTACAGTGTCAGTGCTTTTTATTAGCACTGATCACTGTATTGGTGTCACTGGGGATGTCATGACCCAGTGTCAGAATGCCCACCGCAGTCCCGCTATAAGTCGCTGATCGCCACCATTACTAGTGGAAAAAAAAAACGTTAAATTCCAGTATATATACCGCCATTTGTAAACGCTATAACTTTCATGTAAACCAATTAATTTACACACATTGGGATTTTTTTTAGCAGACATGTAGAAGAATACATTTTTCCTAAATTTATGACGAAATTTGATTTTTAAATTTTTTTTTATTGGATATGTTTAATAGAATAAAGTAAAAAATATAGTTTGTTGGTCTTTTTTTGTTTATAGCGCAAAAAAATATAGAAACCGCACAGGGGATCAAATACCACCAAAAGACAGCTCATTTCGTGGGAAAAAAAGGACATAAATTTCATTTGGGTTCAGCGTTGCATGACCGCGCAATTGTCAGTTAAGGTAATGTAGTGCCGTAACACAAAAAAATAGCCTGGTCAGGAAAGGGGGTAAATCCTTTGGAGGACAAGTGGTTTAATACTACAAGCATCCATGTTGACACACATTGTCCAGGCATGCTCACTGTTGTCCCCGTCACCCAGTCAGTCCAGAGCAGTGATGTGCAGCCAAAGCCAAAGAGGAAATGCATGCTGAAAGGTAGTGGCTTAAAGGAATATGTAGGAGAGCTGCAGCACTGAGATGCAAAAAGAAGGATGAAGAAGGTTGAAAACAATATTTTATAAAAATAAATTCAAATTCAGCCAGTTATGGTTTAGATCTACTTTACTGTCTTGACTGATGGAAAATCATTTGTCCTCCGTATGCAAGTGATGTCCCCATGCCCTTGCAATACAGGATGAATGCATTAAATCTTTCTAATGACCTTTCGATATCATTGTATATGTTAATTACTCTTTATGTAGACGCTGGCAACTCTGCGGATTTTCCTATGACCATTACGCTGAAGAAAATACGGTGTCCAGTGTTGACGTCAGGCGGAATGCACAGGACAAGATCTCCACTATTGACCTCCAAGGCCCAGCACACATAAACTACATTAATGAGAAGTCTAGGCCACCATCAGCAATCCCCATCGGTGAAGTGAAGCTCTCCAGAGATGCCCTTCTCTACATCTCCTTGATGACATGTATAAACCTTCCGGATGATATGGACTCAGAGGAGAGCCTCTGAGGAGGTCCCGTACTCCATACCTCAACGTTCTTCAGATACCTTCAGTTGATCCACAGCCAAGCTGACCATTACTTAACACTGATGTCGGTCGCCCTACAAAGCCATGGATAATCAGACTATCCACTGTATGTCTACAACCAAGACTTAACAGACATCACAGAACATAACAGAGTGGGGTGAAAGAAATGTGGTTTAGTTAAAGGGCATTATAAAACATGTGCACAGAATGTATACCTCTCAAATGTTCTAGATACCCTAGGGGAGTCCCCAGTACCAAAAGCTCAATGGGCTTCTTCCAAAACTGAGGATCTAGGACATAGCCAGGCTTAGAGTAGATGTGCAGAAGAGCCATAATAATCCCATGGAATTCTTTTGGGAGTGTTGCCGACTCTGGTGTAATGGGAGTCGTTCTCCATGACACATAATGGGATTCCAGCTCTTATTTTTAGTGAAACTTCTAAACTAAAAGCAGTTCTTATAACAAGCAAAACCATCAGATTGAAACTTTTTGTTGGAATTACTCTCTTTAATGCTAATCTCTCCAGTATACCTAACAGAACGGACTCTCAGTAATGAACAACGTCTATTTTTGATACTAGATAAACAGAAATTAATATTTTCCATTGGGCCCCGTGGCACTTGCTGTCATGAAAGTGGCATCTCCTTGCTCACGGTTTATCAATGTCTTCTGTATGCTACATATAATAATTGTTTGATACCTGCCTATCTGACACAAATGCTGTCTTGTGTAGAAAGTGACATGGTTAGGAATGATCCATGTTCAGTATAGATAAATAAAGCAATTTTTTTTCTATTTGGTTTGTTGTTTATTTCAAAACTGACTTTTATCTCTATATAGAAAAACTTCCAGATTACATAGAATCAAGCACTATGACACATTGAATGTTGTGCAGGTGAGGTAAGCAATGCCTTACGAGGGGTCACATCTCGAGTCGGGAAGTTAAAGAACATTACATATATAATATGATATGATAACAGTTAAAATGGAGCTAAGGCCCCATGTGCACGGGACACTTCTGAACGATGGAAACTGATTGCTGGAAAACGTAGGTTAAAAAATGTCTGTTTAGCAGCGTTTGCATACTGTGTTTATGTGCGTTTCACGTTTAGAAGCGTTTTTTAAAAATAAGCACAAGAGAACCTCCCAAATGCCCAGAATGCACTGAAAAGTGGTAAATTATTAACTATTTCAGACTGTTTCAGAGAAATACAGAGAGTAGAAGCAGAGACAGCAGTATGTGTTGACATTAGCTTAGGTGTGAGTTGCTCATTAACATTTCTTTTGTTTCCAAGGGAGGGAAAGGTGTCTGGTGGAGGGAGTCATTAAGGTCACCTGGCAGGGGGTCTTCATGAGGAATTTGAGGTGTGAATGGTCATTAACATATATTTTGTTTCCAAGGGTGGGAGAGGTCTGAGGTGTGAATTGGTCATTACAATGTGTGACAAGCTTGGTAGGAACATCCTGTGTTCAGTGTTTTGTCCATTTGAGTACCTTGAAAATGTTTTGCATGCATTCTTCACGATAAAAAAAGGCTCTGGACAGCATCAGGAAGAGTTAAAAAAAATTAAAACGCTTATAAACGCGTTTAGCCACGTTTACAAGTGTTTTGCGTTTGAAACACTGATAAAATCGACTGCTGAACGCAAGTTTGTTGCGTTCAAAAAAACGACAGTAAACTCAAATGCCTGTAAACGACTGTAAACGAATATGTGTACACGGACACATAGGAAAACATTAGGGAGAGTTCGGGGGCTACTGAAAAAAACGCTGAACGGCTTCTAAACATGAGTTTATCAGCTGCAGTGTACATGAGACCTATGGTAGCATATGTTCGGGTAGCTGCTCATACCCCACAGGACCCCACTCCCGTAAATGTTTAGTCTCAGGCAGAGGCCGCGTTCCGTAACTAGCCTATAATTTTCAGCATCCCACCCTTGTTTTTTTGGATTAGTTAGTTTCCAAACGTAATGTTATAAAGAGAACCTTTATTGATACAAATTTAAAAACACTGACATCAATGGATAAAAAGCACCCTTAGGCCCCATGTACACTGCAGCTGATAAACTGACGTTCAGGAGCTGTTCAGCATTTTTTTCAGCAGCCCCTGAACTCTCCCTAATGTGTCCTATGTGTCCATGTACACATCATCGTTTACAGGCAGATGAGTTTACAGTCATTTTTTTAAACGCACCAAACTTGCGTTCAGGAGTAGATTTTACTGGCGTTTCAAACGCCAAAAGCTTGTAAACGATTGTATACTCGGTTAACCGCGTTTAGAAGCGTTTGTGTTTAGAAGCGATTTTTAACTGTTCCATATCCAGATGCTGTCCAGAGCCTTTTTTCATCATCAGAAATGCTTGCACAGCGTTTTCCATGTATTCAAATGGACCCGGCACACCAGCGCAGTCAGTTCCAGGTTTCACGTGAAGGAAAAAATGGTAGAACGTGCCGCATTATGCTCATGATGGGATCCATAGTGAATACAACCAGAAAAGACAGGTCATCCCAACACATACTGCTCTCTCTGCTTCTGCTCTCTCTATTCCTCTCAAAATGTCTGAAATAGTTAACTTTTTACTATTTCTCAGTGCATTCTGGGCATATGGGAAGATCTCCTGAGGTTATCTTTTAAAAACACTTCTAAAAGCAAACGCACATAAACGCAGTATGCAAACGCGACTAAACTGATGTTTTTTAACCTACGTTTTCCAGCAGTCAGTTTGCATCGTTCAGAAGAGTTTTCCAAATGCCCCGTGTACATGAGCCCTTTATTCCTCATGCACATGGGACTTTTTTTGTGGGTTTTTTTAACCCCAAAAAATATTTTTTTTGAGGGGGGTCACAAAAAGTCCAAAAACGCCAGTTTGCGACATTTTACCGCGTTTTGCAGAGTTCCTCAGCGTTTTTAAGCTTCTAGAAACCCACTAGTCCTGGGTTTTTTTCCAGCCAAAAAACATGGATTACAGTCTACGTGTGTATGGATACAGAGGATAACATGCTGGGGATGGACACATAGGAGAACATGCCGGGAATGGACACATAGGATAACATGCCGGGGATGGACACACAGGATAACATGCTGGGGATGGACACATAGGAGAACATGCCGGGAATGGACACATAGGATAACATGCCGGGGATGGACACATAGGATAACATGCCGGGAATGGACACATAGGAGAACATGCCGGGAATGGACACATAGGATAACATGCCGGGGATGGACACACAGGATAACATGCTGGGGATGGACACATAGGAGAACATGCCGGGAATGGACACATAGGAGAACATGCCGGGAATGGACACATAGGAGAACATGCCGGGAATGGACACATAGGATAAGATGCTGGGGAGCTTACTGGCTGTAAAAAAAAATGTCAAAAGCCAAAAACAGCCGCTGTAAAAACGTCCCGTGTGCGTGAGGACTAATAGATCATAGTATATACTATTACATGTTACTAAGCCAACTGGCATGAAATCGCATATGGTTTTTCCTGTTATGGATGGCTTGACATGTCTCGCAGGGTGCTGGATATCTAAAGCATACTATACATAACTGCAAAAATACCACATTAATATCCAGTGTATATGGTAACTACAATGTAACTACCTCGACATATTAACAATCATAGGCATGCGCACAGAGTGCGCCAGATGTGCCTGGGCACACCCTAATCACCCTGTGCAGCACAGATTCCCACTGCTGTGTGCCCCCCCTCCCCCCTCATAGTGCTGTCGGCTTCCCTCCTCTCTTCTCCTGGGAGCTGCTGCAGGAGGTTGTTTCAGGATGGAGAGTGGGGAAGGGGGAGCTAAATATGTAATTTACCGGCTGCTTTCTTTTCTGAATGAACACAGTGAATGAACTATGTTTAATATGCTTCAATTTGTGAATGAACAGGAAGCCACTCTGAACAGAGCACTTCCCATTCATTCACTGTCCAGTGCAGCTGAGGCTGCAGAGAAATGGGCTGGGAAATCTCTGTCCTCAGTCCCTTTCTCTGTCTCAAAAGTAAGACATCAGGAGTTTGTTTAGACCCCTGATATTTCACCAAAGCTCCCGAACGGGGCTCCTAAAAAAAATATTAAAAGATAAAATTGTAAAAAATGATAAAAAAGTCGTAAAAAAAAAATACAAATAGGAAAACTACTGACACCATCCACTGTTCTACTGACACCAATCTCTGCCTTACTGATACCATCCACTGCCCTACTGACACCGTCCATGTTTTTTTACATTTTAAAATGTTTGTTTACATTTATTTATAAGTGTGTGTATGTGTGCGTATGTATACATACACACACATACAGGCATGTGTAGGGGCGGACTGACAACTCATGGGGCCCCCGGGCAATAGGGGATCATGGGGCCCCTGTGTGCTTGCCCAAACTCAAAAAAGCCTATGAAAAAGGTACCAGGGGCATCTCATGGGGCCCCCTATTGACCCCCGGCCCTCGGGCAGTGCCCGAGTTTCCAAATGGTCAGTCCGCCCCTGGACATGTGTATTTGAGCTTTGGGGTGCACACCCTAATGCAACAGGCTGCGTGCACTTATGTTAACAATCAATTTGCACTTGCTAAGACATCAGATGCATCTGTGGTTTGGAAGAATATGGCAATATAAATTTTCAAAGGTGCTTTTTATCCATTGTTGTTGTCCACTAATGTCTGTGTTTTTAAATGTGTATCAATAAAGTCATTGGTGTATTTAGGTTTCGTGCTGCCCTAGGCAACACAAAAATCATCTGCCCCCATGAACACTGACCAACAACCCCCCCCTCCCTCCCGTGGAGAGAGCTTGACATTGACCAACACCCCTGCCCCCCACTACCCCCTCCCCGGCAATAGAGAGAAAGACACTCATCTTCAGCTCCGGAGACATCCCCGGGAACGAGAGTCGGACTCTACATACACCATCAAGCAGCCCGCAGCCTCTCTTGGATCCCACCTGGTTCCCATGGAGCACGTGTCCCTTCTTTCATCCCTTCCTCTGGTTGGAGGTGCTGCCCCCCTGAAAAATGTCGCCCTAGGCAAGTGCCTTGTTTGCCTTGTGGCAAATACGCCCCTAATTAAAGGTGAAGTTTAATTTTAAATACTTGTATATTTGTGCCTATGAAGTCCATGCATTTGGTTTAATTATTGTATAGTTCCCAAACATATGCTGCCATGGAGTCTGTCAGAAAAACAGAAAATTTCTTACCAAATACATACTGTAATTTTCCTTTCCTGATGGTCTCCATGGCAGCATGGGTACCCTCACAGTGTCATGAGTAGGATGTTTATGGAACGTGGCCTCTGGCTCAGATGGGTAAGAGCAACAGCAGCACTACCTGAACATATGCTGTGATGGAGTCCATCAGGAATGGAAAATTGCAGTAAGTATTTGATAGGAAATTTTCATTTTTTTAATTTTGGATAGAGTAATGGAGGGTTATAACCCCTGTCAGATTTTTGCCATCTGTGTGCCATTGGGGAGATTTCCCTTCACTTCCTGATCCATATCCAAAACAGGAAGTGAGAGGAAATACCTGCAAATTGAGGGAATATATCCCCCCCCCCTCCCAAGGTCACTAGAACTAGTGTCCCCATTAGAACATTTCCCCTCTATTACTGGTCTAGAGACAACCCAAAATTTGGGATTTTCTTTTACTTTCACTGTTGATGATAACAGTATGGGAATGATTTACTAAAATCGGAGAGTACAAAATCTGGTTCAGCTGTGCATGGGAGCCAATCATCTTCTAACTTCAGCTTGTTCAATTAAGCTTTGGCTAAAAATCTGGAAGCTGATTGTTTTTTATGTGAAGTTGCACCAGATTTTGCACTCTCCAGTTTTAGTAAATCAGTGTTGATAAATGTAAGGTTCTGCACTTGGGGGGCTAAGAATCTGCATGCATCATACATACTAGGAGGGTACAACTGGGGGAATCAATGGTGGAGAAGGATCTGGGGCTTCTTGTAGATCACAAGCATAATAAAGGCATGAAATCAGGGATGTATTTACCACAAGGCAAACAATGCATTTGCCTAGGGCGGCATTTTTCAGGGGGCAGCAGGGATGGAAGAAGGGACACATGCAGCATGAGGACCAGGTGAGATCAGAGAGAGGCTGCGGGCTGCTTGACTCTTGTTCCCGGGGATGTCCAGAGCTGTGAAGGTGAGTGTCTTTCTCTCTCTCGCCAGAAGGGGAGTGGCCGCTGTATGGGCGGCGATGGTAGTGGAAGGCTCTCTCACGTGGGGGGGGGGGCAGGGGTGTTGTTGGTCAATGTCAGGCGAGGGGGGGGGGTGTTGGTTGCTGTCAGGCTCTCTCCAGGGGAGGGGGGGAATTTTGTGTTGCATAGGGCAGCACATAACCTAAATACACCACTGCATGCAATGCCAGACTGCAGTTTCCACAGCGAGCCAAATCACCTCTTGTATTAAAAGAGGTATAGACTCCAGAGAGACAGATATCATTTCCCCCGGTACAAATCATTAGTAAGACCTCATCTAGAATATGCAGTTCAGTTTTGGGCACCAATTCACAAAAAGAACATTGGGGAACTGGAGAAAGTACAGAGAAGGGCAACCAAACTGATACGAGGCATGGAGGAGATCAGCTATGAGGAAAGATTAGAGGAACTGAATTTATTCTCTCTTGAGAAGAGGAGATTAAGGGGGATATGATCACCATGTATAATACATAAGGGGGGATATGATCTCCATGTATAATACATAAGGGGGGATATGATCTTCAGGTATAATACATAAGGGGGGATATGATCTCCATGTATAATACATAAGGGGGGATATGATCTTCAGGTATAATACAAAAGGGGGGATATGATCTCCATGTATAATACATAAGGGGGGATATGATCTCCAGGTATAATACATAAGGGGGGATATGATCTCCATGTATTACACATAAGGGGGATATGATCTCCATGTATAATACAAAAGGGGGATATGATCTCCAGGTATAATACATAAGGGGGGATATGATCTCCATGTATAATACATAAGAGGGATATGATCTCCATGTATAATACATAAGGGGGGGATATGATCTCCATGTATAATACATAAGGGGGGATATGATCTCCATGTATAATACATAAGGGGGAATATGATCTCCATGTATAATACATAAGGGGTGATATGATCTCCATATATAATACATAAGGGGGGATATGATCTCCATGTATAACACATAAGGGGGATATGATCTCCATGTATAACACATAAGGGGGGATATGATCTCCATGTATAACACATAAGGGGGGATGTGATCTCCATGTATAACACATAAGGGGGGATGTGATCTCCATGTATAATACATAAGGGGGGATGTGATCTCCATGTATAATACATAAGGGGGGATATGATCTCCATGTATAATACATAAGGGGGAATATGATCTCCATGTATAATACATAAGGGGGGATATGATCTCCATATATAATACATAAGGGGGGATATGATCTCCATGTATAATACATAAGGGGGGATATGATCTCCATGTATAATACATAAGGGGGGATATGATCTCCATGTATAATACATAAGGGGGAGGATGTGATCACCATGTATAATACATAAGGGGGGATGTGATCTCCATGTATAATACATAAGGGGGGATATGATCACCATGTATAATACATAAGGGGGGATATGATCTCCATGTATAACACATAAGGGGGGATATGATCTCCATGTATAATACATAAGGGGGGATATGATCTTCATGTATAATACATAAGGGGGGGATATGATCACCATGTGTAATACATAAGGGGGGATATGATCTCCATGTATAATACATAAGGGGGATATGATCTCCATGTATAATACATAAGGGGGATATGATCTCCATGTATAATACATAAGGGGGGATATGATCTCCATGTATAATACATAAGGGGGGATATGATCTCCATGTATAAATACATCAGTGGTAAATATAGTGAACTCAGTGTAGAGTCATTCACCCTGAGATCATCACAGAGGACAAGGGGGCGCTCCTTACGTCTGGAGGAAAAGAAATTTAATCTCCAAACACGGAAAGGTTTCTTCACAGTGAGAGCTGTGAAAATGTGGAATAGACTCCCTCAAGAGTTGGTGCTGGCCAGCTCAGTGGATTACTTTAAAAAAGTCCTGGATTGTTTCTTGGATACACAGAATATAACTGGATATAACATTTATAGGTAAAGTTGATCCAGGGAATATCCAATTGCCTCTCGGGGGATCAGGAAGGAATTTTTTTCCCTGCAGGAGCAAATTGGACCATATTTTGCTGGATTTTTCGCCTTCCTCTGGATCAACTGGGGGTGTAGGATTATAACTTTTTTTTTTTAATGGTTGAACTGGATGGACTTTTGTCTTTTTTCAGCCAGATTAACTATGTAACTATGTAACTCCTATACATGCAAAACAGCATAAAAACAGTTTTGCTTTATATTTTAAGGAAAAATATTGGTGTTGATTGTAATTTTTATGTTAAAGAATGTAAATGGTCAGCATTTAAGTCAAACTCAGAAGATTAGGGATGCTGCTCCAGGCTCCAATACGTCCTATGTCCTCACACTGAGGATGCAGGCTGAGGAGGAGCCCGTCCTGGCTCGTAATACACAATGTAGAGAAAGAAAGTAACCTCAAATGCCACACACCATTAGAGCCCGATAATCACTGTAGTAAAAGCAGCCTCAGCCCAATCTCATCCAGGTCATGCCCCCAGACACGTTTGACGTAACTAAGCACCGTGGGCATGGCGAAACGCGTCGGAGGCATGGCCTGGATGGAATTACTTTTTTCTCTACAGAATTTATGGACACATCCCTTTCTTTGCAAGTTAACAGATAATAAAAATATCTCATCAAAGGCACTGGGTGTGAGTCTAGTGGGGTTATTTTTAGTGCCTCATGGCTAATCATGCTACTTGCACAGATGTCTAAGAAGTGCACCTGCATGTTGGCGTTAGTGTCTGAATGCTTGAAAAGGTAGCTAGTAAGAGTAGAAGGAGATAAATGGGAGAAGCAGAAATCCAGGTGGGCTAGGGAAAGAGTGTATAAGGACTTCAGGAGGCCAATCTCGTAGCTCCTTATAATAGATCAAAGAGGGTAAAATGACTGTAACGTACCTGGTGGTAGAACTTGCATAGTGTATGGCCAGCCTTAGGATCAACTCCAGACCTTTTACCTGCTTAATTGGTGAAGAAATAATGAATGAGTAGCCCACACCTGGCCATCAAACAGCTTTTGATTCAACTGTCCAATTACCTTTGGTCCCTTGAAAAAGGGGGGATGGCTACTCTTAAGAGCTGTAATTCCTAAACCCTTCCTCCAATTCGGATGTACATACCCTCAAATTAAACCTGAGAGTGTGCACTTTCAGCCCATATTTTATAACTATAGCTTGAATATGTTTTGGTAAATACCTGAAAAAAACGAAAATTGTGCCTGTGTCCAAATTTATATGGACCTAACTGTATGTCCCTGGGATGTAAGTGAGAAAGAAATGTGTGTTTTATTTTGAGTTGTCATCGAAACAGTAATAGGATTTTCCCATAGATATGGATTCTAGTAAGCAGGAGAAACCCCATCATGCTGCAAAAATGACAAACCTGCCCAGCCCATCTGTATAACTAATGCATCAGATTAGTTGCCTTCTTATATCATGAAGGTCCTGTTCACACATGAACATTTTGTAGCTTGCAGCTTGAAGCTCAAAAACGCTCAATAAGCAAAAACCTATTGTTTTCACACCTGAGCATCTTGTTGCTTGTAGCAAAACGCCTGTTCATGAGCTTTTTCAGGCAGAATTGAAAGTTTTTGTCCCCCATAGACTTCAATAGAAATGCCTTGAAAAGCGCAACATGAGCACATTTTCTGCTCAAACAGCAGCCTGAAAAAACATCTGACAAAGCTGCAAAAACGTGCAATTCTGCTCCAAAATACATAAAAAAAATGCTTGAAAAATACACTTGAAACCGTGAAGCTTAGGTGTGAATATAGCCAGGGGCGGACTGACCATTTGGAAACTCAGGCACTGCCCGAGGGCCCGGGGTCAGTAGGGGGCCCCATGAGATGCCCCTGGTACCTTTTTCATAGGCTTTTTTGAGTTTGGGCAAGGACACAAGGGCCCCATGATCCCCTATTGGCCAGGGGCCCCATGAGTTGTCAGTTCGCCCCTGGGTGTAGCCTTTATGGAATCAGCAGAATGACTTCTATATCTGAGAAGCCACTTCTGTTCACCGGTCATGGGCACTCCAAGGTGTTCCCACCCTCATAAAGTAGGTTCCCCATGTAATTTTACATTCTTGATAATATAGGTTGAGTGACACTTAGGCAGCCCATACATTGATCATTTTTTTTCCTTAAACCAGGGGGTTCAACTAAAAAAAAAAAAAAAAAAAAAAGAAAAGATCCAGTTCCCCATGGTGGATGGAAGAATCCTACCTGCTGAGCTATTGTACTCTACCAGTGGGGAGCCTTCCCTGCCATCAGAATATAATGATCAGTGTTGCCAGCTATAGCCGGCGGCACTGATCATTTGTGAAAAACCTGACAGGCTTTCTCAAGTTGATTGATGGATCAGCTTGTATACAACCAGCCTACCCATAAATGGATCTAAATTTGGCTGATCCCTTGGGAACCAGCTACATTTCAATCCACTTATGGCTGGCTGTACACTCTTGGCATTGTAAAATCTACGGCAGCTTTGAAAACTGTAGCAATGCCATTTCCAATAACTAAATGATCCCAGCAAGTTGTTCCACCTGCAAGCCTCAAGCTAAAACTAGAATATCAATTTTCAGTGGGCTCTGTTTCATAAATGAATATATCTTTAACTCAATAATCATTAATCAGGATAAATGTATTACAACTGCCATTGTTGATTCGTTTTTAAAGGGACCCTGTCCTGAAAATTGAGTTTCCTCTGTTGAAGTTAACTTACTTCAGTAGAGGAAAATGAGATCTTCTGTCCTGCCACATAGGACGGTGCTATGTGGCAGAGCTGTGCAAATTTCAGAGCTGGATGGGCAGAAATACAAATCCAGGGAATATCTGATTGCCTCTCGGGGGATCAGGAAGGATTTTTTTCCCCTGCAGGAGCAAATTGGATCATACTTTGCTGGGTTTTTTGCCTTCCTCTGGATCAACTGTGGGTGTAGGATTATAACTTTTGTTTTTTTTAATGGTTGAACTGGATGGACTTTTGTCTTTTTTCAGCCAGACTAACTATGTAACTACAGTGAATGGATGGGACAATGTACCATCAAATCTTGGGTGAGAACCTTCTTCCCTCAGCCAGAGCATTGAAAATGGGTCGTGGATGGGTGTTCCAGCATGAAAATGAGCCAAAACACACGGCCAAGGAAACAAAGGAGTGGCTCAAGAAGAAGCACATTAAGGTCCTGGAGTGGCCTAGCCAGTCTCCAAACCTTAATCCGATTGAAAATCTGTGGAGGGAGCTGAAAGTTCGAGTTGCCAAACATCAGCCACCAAACCTTAATGATTTGGAGAGGATCTGCCAAGAGGAGTGGGCCAAAATCCCTCCTGAGATGTGTGCAAACCTGGGGGCCAACTACAGGAAACTTCTGACCTCTGTGATTGCCAACAAGGGATTTGCCACCAAATACCAAGTCATGTTTCGTGAAGGGGATCAAATACTTATTTCCCTCATGAACATGCAAATCAGTGCATCATTTGTTAGGCATGCATTTCTTTTGAATTTGTTGTTGCTATTCTGTCTCTCAGTGTTACAATACACCGAACATTCGATTTTTAGACTGATCATTTCTTTGTGAGTGGGCAAACATTCAAAATCAGCAGGGGATCAAATACTTATTTCCTTCACTGTACAGTGGGGCAAAAAAGTATTTAGTCAGCCACCAATTGTGCAAGTTCTCCCACTTAAAAAGACGAGAGAGGCCTGTAATTGGCATCATAGGTAGACCTCAACTATGAGAGACAAAATGAGAAACAAAAATCCAGACAATCACATTGGCTTATTTGGAAAGAAATGATTTGCAAATTATGGTGGAAAATAAGTATTTGCTCACCTACAAACAAGCAAGATTTCTGGCTCTCACAGACCTGTACCTTCTTCTTTAAGAGGCTTCTCTGTCCTGCACTCATTACCTGTATCAATGGCACCTGTTTGAACTTGTTATCAGTATAAAAGACACCTGTCCACAACCTCAAACAGTCACACTCCAAACTCCACTATGGTGAAGACCAAAGAGCTGTCGAAGGACACCAGAAACAAAATTGTAGACCTGCACCAGGCTGGGCAGACTGAATCTGCAATAGGCAAGCAGCTTGGTGTGAACAAATCAACTGTGGGAGCAATAATTAGAAAATGGAAGACATACAAGACCACTGATAATCTCCCTCGATCTGGGGCTCCACGCAAGATCTTACCCCGTGGGGTCAAAATGATCACAAGAACAGTGAGCAAAAATCCCAGGACCACACGGGGGGACCTAGTGAATGACCTGCAGAGAGCTGGGACCAACGTAACAAAGGCTACCATCAGTAACACATTACGCCGCCAGGGACTCAGATCCTGCAGTGCCAGACGTGTCCCCCTGCTTAAGCCATTACATGTCCGGGCCCGTCTGAAGTTTGCTAGAGAGCATTTGGATGATCCAGAAGAGGATTGGGAGAACGTCATATGGTCAGATGAAACCAAATAAGAACTGTTTGGTAGAAACACAACTCGTCTTGTTTGGAGGAGAGAGAATGCTGAGTTGCATCCAAAGAACACCATACCTACTGTGAAGCATGGGGGTGGCAACATCATGCTTTGGGGCTGTTACTCCGCAAAGGGACCAGGACGACTGATCCATGTACAGGACAGAATGAATGGGGCCATGTATCGTGAGATTTTGAGTGCAAACCTCCTTCCATCAGCAAGGGCATTGATGATGAAACGTGGCTGGGTCTTCCAACATGACAATGATCCCAAACATACCTCCCGGGCAACGAAGGAGTGGCTTCGTATGAAGCATTTCAAGGTCCTGGAGTGGCCTAGCCAGTCTCCAGATTACAACCCCATAGAAAACCTTTGGAGGGAGTTGAAAGTCCATGTTGCCTAGCGACAGCCCCAAAACATCACTGCTCTAGAGGAGATCTGCATGGAGGATGGGCCAACATACCAGCAACAGTGTGTGCCAACCTTGTGAAGACTTACAGGAAACGTTTGACCTCTGTCATTGCCAACAAAGGATATATAACAAAGTTTTGAGATGAACTTTTCATATTGACCAAATACTTATTTTTCACCATCATTTTCAAATAAATTCTTTCCAAATCAGCCAATGTGATTGTCAGGATTTTTTTTTCCCATTTTGTCTCTCATAGTTGAGGTCTACCTATGATGCCAATTACAGGCCTCTCTCATCTTTTTAAGTGGGAGAACTTGCACAATTGGTGGCTGACTAAATACTTTTTTGCCCCACTGTATGTAACTATGTAACAAATCCTTTGGCAGGTAAAACAGCTCTCATCTGCATCTACTCAATAAAACACCAAGCCCAAAATACCAAGAAAAACTCGCCCTTCAAATTCTCTCTAGAGACCCATGTAACTGGGACAGAAAATAAGGGAAAATCTAAAAATCTGAGTTATGACACAGACAGAAATAGGAGGAAATCTTCCAATAGGGACAACTATCTAAGGCTGCCCACAGATCGGCCATTTTCTTTTTTTTTTTGATCCCATTGTGTGAAAATAAACTTTTTTTACAGTTGGGGCATGGAAGGTTTTGGAAGAACGTGCCAAGCTCTGGTCTCAATAAGGCTGCGAGCCCTTGGTCTGTAACACACACAAAGACTGCCCCTCTACCATGATACAACTGCAAGAATTTATAGAAGGAACATATAAAATGTTTTCTACCAAAGGTCTCCTGTTATCTGTATTGCTTATCATTATTATCAGCTCAATAAATCTACAAATACTGATCTCTTGTGATAAGCCACATGTTTAATTTTTCCACTCTCACTCACATTTTTTATGGAGTTTTATGGTCTTATTTTTGGCACACATGATGTTTCGTATACGTCAGCAGCTCGCACCCTCTGTCTCTACAGATGCTGAGAGGGTTGCGACTGATTGCCAAATACAGCCGTGGTTTGCCTCGGTTGTTAAGATTTAAAGGCATTTTCCACTTTGAGAAAATAAAACACCTGTCTTCAGGACCCTGCTGCTGGTTGGATTGGAGTCAACATGTGTTGGCTACCTTGACAATAAAAATATGACTAATTTGTATATTTATGTACCTGAAGATGACACACCTCGTTCACCTAGCACTTACTGACACACCTTGAGGTATTTCAAAGAATTTATTAGGCAGAGAATGGCCTAGAACAGTGTTCACTAAATGGCAGACCGCGGTCCGGAAATGGACCGAGTGACAGTCGCATCCGGACCGCAGTCACGCCACCATCGGGTGCCCTCCCCCCAGGCCCCCGCCCAGCCACCGATGCCATCCCCACAACGGGCAGGGTGCGAGGAGCTGCAGATCAGGACAAAAGGGCAGGAGCTGCCCAAGTCACCATGTCAACAAGTGGGCGACCGGCCCACCGACATGAAAAGATTCCTGCCCCTTGCCTGGAGCCACAGAGAGCAGAAGTCTCCATACACCAAGAAGCCAGGCAAATCACCAGCTCCTGCCCCCCAGTCCCGACCTGCAGCTCCCCACACCCCACCCACCGCGAGGATGACACAGGTGGCTGGGAAGAGGACATCCAGCAGCAGCAGGGCCCTTCGGTGGGCGGGGCGTGAGGAGCTGCAGATCAAGACTGAGGGGCAGGAGCCAGGTCCACCCAGCCAGTCTACATGCAAAGACCTCCGTTCTCCGAAGTTCAAGACAGAAAGCGGGAGCCCCCCCCCCCCCCCAGCAAGCCAGTCAATCGCTCACCTCCCAACACAACAGCCTTAACAGATTAACTTGTATGTTGTTAATTCTCTTACCAGACCCTCTGTGCCCTCATCTGGGTCTCCGGACACATGCTCTGATTTAGTTCAAGACCTCAGACAGAAATAGGAAGTTGCTTTGATTACTCTCTTCAAATCCTACTGAGACAGTCCCACTTCTCCTTCCTCGGTCAGCTCCAGTGACTTTCAGCCCACTACATAGCTGGGACCACGATGAGATGAGCAGTAGAAGCATGGCAACAGCTCTCCAGGCTGGGATCTCCTCCTCTAGGACAAGAACTCCTCTGTTCCAGGCCCCAGACTACTCCCTCTCAGCCACCATCTGGGCACCATCCCCCCAGGGATTGGCTGGGACTACATAAATATTCAGCTGCTGATTTAGCTCTCCCAGTCCTCTATCTTCCATAACCCTCCAGACAAGTGGGGGGAAGCAGCCAACCCTGCAGCCAGTGAAACATGAAACATAGAACAGACCAAAATAATCACATGCAGCTCAACTTATTACAGTGAGCTAGTAACTAAATTTACCTAACCTAGCACCTATCTAGGAGGATGCTACACAAATCACATCTCACACCTTCCCAGGGAGAAAGTTCCTGTTTCTGAAGCCTGGTCCTGTGTGATCAGTAGTCTCTCTGAATTCTTATCAGGTTGTGGTCAGCTATGACAGGGTTCCATTCAGCCAGCAGTCCAGTCTGTCCATTTAGCCAGATGTCCAGTATTTTTTTCTCATCCTGATCTCCTTTAAGACTGTCCTCTCTCTTCCTCCCAGGAGCCTACAACCCACCTCTCTTTGCTTTGTTGCTGTCACTGTTGACCCAGCCAAGATGGCTGCCCTCTGCACTGGAGACACTACATACAGGAGCATTAAAAAGTGGTCTCCTTAAAGATAGCTACTGGACTTCTGCATTAATATTCAGTTCAACCCTGTCCACATTGCAGAAGGGTAGTACAGAAGCAATAAAGACGTCCCACAACAGTTATCAGCTACAGTCCAGGACATATATATAATTCTAGCTGGGGGAGGCGCAAAGAGCCAAAAGAAATTGACAGAGGTCCTAACCTTTCACTACTTCATCAAAATAGAGGGGTTGATTTACTAAAACTAGAGAGTGCAAAATCTGGTGCAGTTATGCATGGTAGCCAATCATCTTGTAACGTCAGTTTGTTCAATTAATGTTTGGCAATAAAACCTGGAAGCTGATTGGTTTCTTTGCAGAGCTGCACCAGATTTTGCGTTCTCCAGTTTTCGTA
Organism: Staurois parvus; assembly: GCF_062004578.1. NCBI lineage: Eukaryota > Metazoa > Chordata > Amphibia > Anura > Ranidae > Staurois > Staurois parvus. The sequence goes on from NW_028318068.1 coordinate 1,153,100, forward strand.
AATCTTCCCCAATGTGTCTTTTTATCTGCCTGGAGTTCAGCTTTAAAATGTGTCTATAGTTCAGGTCATTGCATCTCGAAACGAAACGGCCCATCTGTAGGTAGAGTAAACACACAGCAACAAATGTCAAAGAGATAACTAAAAGGAAACAAAAATGTCATCAGCCGCCTGTATCGAGATGTGATAACACAGGTGATTGCTTAAAGCAAAGTGTGTATAGTTGCAGGCTGTGAACCCATTGTGACATGTTTTATCTGAGTCATCTCCTGCTTATTGAGGACAATAAAGAGATGGCATTTCTGATAAGCTTCTTCTATCTTTATCCATCAAGGATATATAAATGCCTGTCCAGCCAAGCCCCTTTTGTAGAGCATTTAGGAGTGTCTTCAAAGCTTATATGAGCTCTTAAAAGTATATTCCAGACAAAATTAAAGCTGAACTCCAAGCAGAGAGCTAAATACACAGATGAACTCTGCTGCATTACTTACTACTGACCCCTGCACTCTGCTGTGTTACTACTGACCCCTACATTCTGTGCATTACTTACTACTGACCCCTGCACTCTGCTGTGTTACTACTGACCCCTACATTCTGTGCATTACTTACTACTGACCCCTGCACTCTGCTGTGTTACTACTGACCCCTACATTCTGTGCATTACTTACTACTGACCCCTGCACTCTGCTGTGTTACTACTGACCCCTACATTCTGTGCATTACTTACTACTGACCCCTGCACTCTGCTGTGTTACTACTGACCCCTACATTCTGTGCATTACTTACTACTGACCCCTGCACTCTGCTGTGTTACTACTGACCCCTACATTCTGTGCATTACTTACTACTGACCCCTGCACTCTGCTGTGTTACTACTGACCCCTGCACTCTGCTGTGTTACTTACTACTGACCCCTGTACTCTGCTGTGTTACTTACCACTGACCCCTATACTCTGCTGCATTACTTATTACTGACACCTGCACTCTGCTGTGTTACTTACTACTTACCCCTGCACTCTCCTGCACTCTGCTGACCCCTGCACTCTGCTGCTTTACTTACTACTGACCACTGCACTCTGTTGTGCTACATACTACTGACCCCTATACTCTGCTGCATTACTTACTACTGACCCCTACACTCTGTGTGTTACTTACTACTGATCACTGCACTCTGCTGCATTACTTATGACTGACCCCTGCACTCTGCTGTGTTACTTACTACTGACCTTTATACTCTGCTGCATTACTTATTACTGACCCTTGCACTCTGCTGTGTTACTTACTACAGACCCCTACACTCTGTGTGTTACTTACTACTGATCACTGCACTCTGCTGCATTACTTATGACTAACCCCTGCACTCTGCTGTGTTACTTACTACTGACCCCTGTACTCTGTTGCATTACTTACTACTGACCCCTGCACTCTGCTGTGTTACTTACCACTGACCCCTATACTCTGCTGAATTACTTATTACTGACCCCTGCAATCTGCTGTGTTACTTACCACTGACCCCTATAATCTGCTGCATTACTTATTACTGACCCCTGTACTCTGCTCTGTTACTTACTACTACTGACTGCTGCCCTGTGTGGAATGTCCACACAAACAGATTCACTGCACTCTACTGGTGTGGTTCAGGGAATGGCAAGACAGTCACATCACAAGGATATACAGTATGTACATTCTGGAGTCACTTTACATACACAGTCAATTATTATTATCATACAGGATTTATATCGCGCCAACAGTTTGCTCAGCACTTTACAATATAAGGGAGACAGTACAATTACAATACATTTCAGTACAGAAGGAATAGGAGGGCCCGGATTGTGGAGCTTACAATCTAAAGGTAGGGGGAGGTGGTACAAAAGGTGATAGCTGTAGGCGATGTTCTGATGGAGGTGATTCAAGTACAGTTCTTAGGTGGAGGTGGGGTAGGCTTCCCTGAATAAATTCATTTAAAGGATCACCTAAAGGCAGACAGGGTGGAGGCTGACCGGACATACTTGGGCAGGGAGTTCCAGAGGATGGGAGAGGCTCTGGAGAAGTCCTGGAGGAGAACATGGGAGGAGATAACAAGGGAACTGGAGAGTAGGAGGTCTTGGGAGGAGCAGACAGGACGGTTTGGGAGATATCTGCAGATGAGGTTGGTGATGTAGCTGGGGGCGATGTTGTGAATTGCTTTGCATATTGTAGTTAGTATTTTTAATTTTATATGATGGGGTAGGGGAAGCCAGTGAAGAGATTGGCAGAGAGGAGCAGCAGTCACTGATAGATTATTAGGGTGTATTTGTCTAGCATATATAAAGCGTTCGATTCGCTTTCTTGGGAGTATTTGACATATACGCTGTCTAGATGGGGGTTTGGTGGAGCATTCTTGACAAGGATCTTGGCTTTATATTCATCTCCCTTGTCCTCTGTCAAATATGCAGGCTTTTTTTCCTCATATTTCCCAATTTTCATGGGCACGAGACAGGGATGCCCACAGTCACCTGTTCTTTTTGTTCTCGCTCTCGAACCTCTAGCTGCAGCCATTCGATCTTTCCAGTGTCCCCTATGCAGGAACTCAGTATAAGGCCAACTTTTATGTGGATGATGCACTCTTGGTTTTAACCAATTCTCTCATCACTCTCCCCAATCTCCAGGTCATACTGAACCGATTTTCAGCTATATCTGGCCTTAGCATTAATTTGTCTAAAACCACGGTGTTGAATCTTACGCTCCCTGCCGACCTGGTTGAACAGTTGCAGACACAATTTCCGAACCGTTGGGCATCCCACTCCCTGGCTTATCTTGGCATTAATTACCGTATTTTCCGGCGTATAAGACGACCCCCTACTTTTCCTGTTAAAATGTGGTGTTTGGGCTATACTCGCCGCATAAGACTACCCCTCTTCCAATGCACACCAGTGGGAAGAATCGTGCCCCATCATTGGTGTCAGTGGGAGGAATAGTGTCCCATCATTGGTATTAGTGGGAGGAATAGTGCCCCATCATTGGTGTCAGAGCGACGAATCATGCCCCATCATTGGTGTCAGTGGGAGGAATAGCACCCCATCATTGGTGTCAGTGGGAGGAATAGCGCCCCATCATTGGTGTCAGTGGGAGGAATCGTGTCCCATCATTGGTGTCAGTGGGAGGAATAGTGCCCCATCATTGGTGTCAGTGGGAGGAATAGTGCTCCCTCATTGGTATTAGTGGGAGGAATAGTGCCCCATCATTGGTATTAGTGGGAGGAATAGTGCCCCATCATTGGTATCAGTGGGAGGAATAGTGCCCCATCATTGGTATCAGTGGGAGGAATAGTGCCCCATCATTGGTATCAATAGGAGGAATAGTGCCCCATCATTGGTATTAGTGGGAGGAATAGTGCCCCATCATTGCTGTCAGAGCGACGAATCGTGCCCCATCATTGGTGTCAGTGGGAGGAATAGCACCCCATCATTGGTGTCAGTGGGAAGAATCGTGTCCCATCATTGGTGTCAGTGGGAGAAATCGTGCCCCATCATTGGTGTCAGTGTGAGGAATCGTGTCCCATCATTGGTGTCAGTGGGAGGAATTGTGCCCCATCATTGGTGTCAGTGGGAGGAATAGCACCCCATCATTGGTGTCAGTTCTGGCGGCCAATCACCGGTGAGGAGGCGGAGCTGAGCAGCCACGCAAACATCCAGTGGCTGAACTGAATGAAGGAGCAGCCGCACTTCCTGGACCGGATCGTCGTGGGACCGGAGCTAGGTAAGAAACAGCAGCCCCTGCCCACCCCTGTATTCAGTGTCCCTTCCGTTGGAAGGGGGGGCGGCGGGGCACCGCGCCGCCCCTCTAAAAAGTGTCAGCATGCCGTATACTGGCGTATAAGACGACCCCCGACTTTTGAGAAGATTTTCAAGGGGTAAAAAGTTGTCTTATACACCGGAAAATACGGTACTTCCTTACTTGTTTTCGGCTAATTATTGCGATCCGTGACTTCCCTGCTTCATTCCTGGCAGTTCCCTTCTTTGTCATGGGTTGGCCGGATACATACTGTCAAGATGACTATCTTGCCGAAGATCCTGTACTTTTTTTGCTCTCCCTATTCAGGTTCTTGCGTTCTTTCTTAGTTTATTGCAAATCCGTATTCTTCCTTTTACTTGGGCTCATAAGCGTCCCAGAGTGTCTAGATCCACTCTGTATACCCATAGACTGCAGGGAGGTCTGGGAGTTCCACATGTTTCTAGATATTATTTGGCAGCTCAAATTTTCAGTTGTCCATGATTCATGCCACGACAGATATCCCATTATGGGCACTCTTGGAATTACCCAACTGTGGTCCGCTATCCTTAACTACATTGCTTTGGCTCCTGCATAAGTTGCACCCCCTGGACCTGAGCCCCATCATGCTTCACAGTCTACGAACCTGGGATTTTGTTAAATACCCAGGTAATTTAATATCACCTTTTCTACCTCTTTTTGACGATTACACATAATCCTCTATTTCCACTAGGCTTAGAACATCCCCCTTCTTTCTCTTGGTGGACCTCCCATGGCTTTGTTACTGTACATGACTTCCTGAACACTCGTTCGTTTCCATCTTTGGAGTCTCTTCGAGAATCACGGGGGGTTCCGCTGCGGGAATATTATCGTTATTTGCAATTACACCACTGGCTTATGTCCCTACGTCGTACCTCCACTTATTCTTCCGCAAAACGCACTTTGAACACATTTGCCAACATTTCCCAGGGTCCCCTGGTCTCATTTCTTTAATTTTGCCTCTCTAAAGAGTAGGTCCTCCTCACTGCCCCTGTCCTATGTCTCTCAATGGGAGCGAGATCTAGGTTCCTCGATTGCGGCGGAGGATTGGCACAAGGCCTGGACGATGGTGGCGAAATGTTCTTTCAATACTGTCACTATTGAGGCAGCCTACAAAGTTCTCCTGCGGTGGTACTGAGTCCTGGCTTGGACTGCTCACTTTAATCTGATTGGTGGAGATAGGTGTTTCCGGAACTGTGGTCTACATGGGTACATCCTGCGTATCTGGTGATCGTGCCCACAATTGATAGGCTTCTGGTCTAGGGTTTTCGTTTTGTTGCAAACGTTATTTCATATTACGGTCCGTAAGGATGCAAGTGGCCTTCCTGCATTGTCCAATTTTGGCTCTGTCCTGATCTCAGCAAAATTGGCATCTTACCTATTCATTTTGGCCAAACGTGCTATAGCTCAAGCCTGAAGAACCCCTTCAGTTGTCTTCCAGGGTGTGAAGACCCGGCTGAATGCTATGATGATCAATGAACAGATGTCTAGCATTCTTCAGGATTCTCATCCGAGATTCCTTAAGGTTTGAGAACCTTGGATACATTATTCCCTGCCATCCTTGCCTCCTAGTAGCTATGGCCTCTTGTAGTCATTGCCTGTGCTGGCCCTGGATCCCTGATTCCTCCTTCCTTGCTTTCTCCCTGAATCTTTTCTCCCTTGCTAGTTTCTTTCTACTTTCCTATAATTTCTTCTTTTCATTAGTTTGGGCTTCTTTCCCATTTGTTCAGAGCTGATATTTCTCGGTATTGGTTTTTCCTCTTTGTTTTGTTTCAGTAAGATGATGGAACGCTGCTGTTACTGTTTGGTTCGGCTTTTTGCCATTCCCCCTTGGTGCCATCGGACGTTCTGTTATTTGGTTAATACACCCTGCTGATTTGTATCTGCTTATGTATGCTTTTGTTCCGCTCTGCTCCTGCGTGGGCGTATCATGAGCCTGTTGTATTCCCAAAAACTTCTTTAATAAAGAAACTGAAATAGAAAAAATGGAATAAAAAATTATAAAAATTTTTTTAACATACTGTCACTATTGTACCTGATCACCCCTACACCAGTCATATGATGATGGTGTACTGCATTAGCCACAGCGCCCCTCACCAAGTGATAGCTGTGAGCCAATGACAGCACACAATAGTAATGACAGCTGTTATGAGTGTAACCCAATTATTACCATGCACAACATTGCTTTTATGGTGATCATAAGGGAAACCGCAACCAAAGTGTAAAAAACAAAATCAAGATCCCCCCAGCGTAGTACAGCGTCACTATGGTGACACTGAACTAATCTGATGAAAGTATGTAAAAAAAAGTAAAAAATAAAAATAGAAAATAAAATGTTAAAAAATTGAATAAAAAAATTAATTCGTTTTTTTTTGCATACAGTCACTAGTCAGTGTCAGGGGCAGACTGACCATTTGGAAACTCGGGCACTGCCCGAGGGCCCGGGGTCAGTAGGGGGCCCCATGAGATGCCCCTGGTACCTTTTTCATAGGCTTTTTTGAGTTTGGGCAAGGACGCAGGGGCCCCATGATCCCCTATTGCCCGGGGGCCCCATGAGTTGTCAGTCCGCCCCTGAAAGGAGGTAAAACCTTCCAGAGGGCAAGTGGTTTAAGATTTACAGGAGCACTACCATATTTTTTGCTCCATAAGACGCACCTAGGTTTTAGAGGAGGAAAACAAGAAAAAAAATATTCTGAACCAATGGACTGCAGACATAGTACAGGAGATGACTAAAGACTGCAGACACAGTACAGGAGATGACCAGAGACTGCGGACACAGTACAGGAGATGACCAGAGACTGCAGACACAGTACAGGAGATGACCAGAGACTGCGGACACAGTACAGGAGATGACCAGAGACTGCGGACATAGTACAGGAGATGACCAGAGACTGCGGACACAGTACTGGAGACGACCAGAGACTGCGGACACAGTACAGGAGATGACCAGAGACTGCGGACATAGTACAGGAGACGACTAGAGACTGCGGACACAGTACAGGAGATGACCAGAGACTGCGGACATAGTACAGGAGATGACCAGAGACTGCGGACATAGTACAGGAGATGACCAGAGACTGCGGACACAGTACAGTAGATGACCAGAGACTGCGGACACAGTACAGGAGATATCCAGAGACTGCAGACACAGTACAGGAGATGACCAGAGACTGCGGACACAGTACAGGAGATATCCAGAGACTGCAGACATAGTACAGGAAATGACCAGAGACTGCAGACATAGTACAGGAAATGACCAGAGACTGCAGACATACAGTTGTGCTAAAACATTTGCATACCCTGGCAGAAATTGTGAAATTTTGGCATTGATATTGATAATATGACTGATCATGCCAAAAAATGCTCTTTTATTGAAGGATGATGATCATATGAAGCCATTTCTTATCAAATAGTACAGGAGATGACCGGAGACTGCGGACATAGTACAGGAGATGTCCAGAGACTGCAGACACAGTACAGGAGATGACCAGAGACTGCGGACATAGTACAGGAGATATCCGGAGACTGCAGACATAGTACAGGAGATGACCAGAGACTGCGGACATAGTACAGGAGATATCCGGAGACTGCAGACATAGTACAGGAGATATCCAGAGACTGCAGACACAGTACAGGAGATGACCAGAGACTGCAGACATAGTACAGGAGATGACCAGAGACTGCAGACACAGTACAGGAGATATCCAGAGACTGCAGACATAGTACAGGAGATGACCAGAGACTGCAGACATACAGTTGTGCTAAAACATTTGCATACCCTGGCAGAAATTGGGAAATTTTGGCATTGATATTGATAATATGACTGATCATGCCAAAAAATGCTCTTTTATTGAAGGATGATGATCATATGAAGCCATTTCTCATCAAATTGTACAGGAGATGACCAAAGACTGCAGACATAGTACAGGAGATGACCAGAGACTGCGGACACAGTACAGGAGATGACCAGAGACTGCGGACATAGTACAGGAGATGACCAGAGACTGTGGACATAGTACAGGAGATGACCAGAGACTGCAGACACAGTACAGGAAATGACCAGAGACTGAGGACACAGTACAGGGGACGACCAGAGACTGCGGACATAGTACAGGAGATGACCAGAGACTGCGGACATAGTACAGGAGATGACCAGAGACTGCGACATAGTACAGGAGATGACCAGAGACTGCGGACATAGTACAGGAAATGACCAGAGACTGCGGACATAGTACAGGAGATGACCAGAGACTGCGGACACAGTACAGGAGATGACCAAAGACTGCGGACACAGTACAGGGGACGACCAGAGACTGCAGACATAGTACAGGAAATGACCAGAGACTGCGGACATAGTACAGGAGATGACGAGAGACTGCGGACACAGTACAGGGGACGACCAGAAACTGCAGACGTAGTACAGGAGATGACCAGAGACTACGGACACAGTACAGGAGATGACCAGAGACTGCGGACATAGTACAGGAGATGACCAGAGACTGCGGACCTTTGGGGAGCGGAGGGGGGAGGCGTGTACCCGGATTTGACAGGTACCCGCTCTCTCCGCACAGTTGTCCTCCCTCCCTGTCTTCTGGGACACGTGACAGGTCCCAGAAGACTGCTGGACCATTCACAAAGCGCAAAGCTTCTCACGCATGTGCAGTGGGCACCCGGCTGTAAAGCCATAAGCTGTCACAGTCGGGTTCCCACACTAAACATGCCGGCGTCGGGAGAGAATACGGTGAGGACACCGCTGGACCGAGGAACAGGTAGGAACGAATAGCAGGTTCTGCTGCACAGAAGAGCCGAGCGGCCTGCCCAGTATTCTAACAAGGCGGCATCAGGAATACCGGGCTGGCCGCTCCATAAGACACACAGACATTTTCCCCCATTTTTTGGGGGAAAAAAGTGCATCTTATGGAGTGAAAAATACGGTAATTCTTCCCTAGTCATTTTAAAACTTCAAAAACATTTTGGCTAGAGATAAACGCTTTAATCCTTCCACAGCTGACCAGCCACACTGTGCTAACCACAGACAAATCCTACTGCAGGCCAACCCTACTGCAGAAATCTAAAACCTACCAAACCAATTAATGCAAATAGGTCATTTCACAATGGCTGGAGATAGTAAATGACAGAAACACTTGAAAAAACACAACACAAAAAAAAGCAATTTTTATTCATATCCAGTTCGATATTGAATATAAAAGGTATATATAAATTATAAAGTATATTTCCTACGGGACAAGTTGGAGATGTCAGTGGCACAGAATTCTGGGTAATTTCCAATGCATGGTTCGGTACACACATCCCCACCTGTCCTGTCATCAAAAGTCCTTGTGGAGCATTAGTAAAACAAAACATAGAACATCGTACTAGGTTATCTCTGTTTTTGTATGGTGACATTATCAGAAAAACCCTGAGGGTATGTTATGAGTGAAAAAAAAAATTGCTGCATGCTTGTGCTACTATGGGAATAAAAGAAAATATTGTTTTATCGACAGGAGGTTGAATGGCGCTTCTACCTAGGCAGGTTATACAATTTTAATGCACTGCCTAACCTGACTTGTGTATATACATGGCAATAAGAATGTGATTGCTGGAAATGTATTTTAATGTACAAAAACAGTTCAGCCAAAACTGAAAAATGTGCTACAAATTGTATTGATGGATCAGATTACCTGTTTGGAGTTTTGTTTTTTTGCATCTCAGTTTTGATGTGATGGCCTGGACCCACCAACGTGTCCTTTATGTGTACAATGGGTGCAGTGCACATGGGCCCCAAGGGGGAAGGGGCCCACTGCATACACTGGGGATTTGATTCAGGAAGCTCTCCTCGCTACAATGCCATTCTTTGAACTGCAGGCACATTTATCATTTGTTTAGAGAAAAACAAACAGAAGGCGCACCGGCTTTATGCATGACCATAAACGTATGTTTATTAGCCTCCCTAGCGGTCTGATTATGTCAGTATTTCTGTGCTCAAAGCGGTACATTTTTTTGCATGGAAATATGTTGTTTTTTTATTGTAGGCCTGTCATTCTTAGGAATAACTCACTGAAATCTGTCCGAACAAGAGTCTAGTAAATTTGAAACACTCCGAATATGAATATACTAATACCAATATTCCCAAAAGTATATATCACACAAATATATTAAAAAAAAAAAATTTAACAGTCCAAAAATAGATAAGAAATAAAATTAAATAAATAATGTTATAAAAAGTCACTCTGTGCCAACTTCAATCATCAGTCTTCATATTCAGCCTTTCAATGGCTCACAAAGAAACCTCAACATAAAAAGAAAAATCACATAGTGCATTATCTTAAATAAAATATAAATGAAACAGATGTAATAAACGCAAACAACCATGCGTGATCACAAATAGTGAAAAAAGTGAAAGTGTCAAAACAGTGCCAGTGAATTTTGACACTTTCACTTTTTTCACTGTTTGTGATTACACATGGTTGTTTGCGTTTATCACATCTGTTTATATATATATATATTTTTTTATATATTTGTGTGTTATATACTTTTGGGAATATTGGTATTAGCATATTCATATTCACAGTTTTTACACTTTTTGGGGAAAAGTGTATCTTTATGCTATTTATAGCCTTATTGTATTGAATTATTCAAGGGATACTGTAAAATTAACATATAATAAAATTTGAAACACAAAATAATAAATTATAATTTAATAAATAATCATAACAAATAATAATATAATAATAATAATAAATTGAATTTAATAATGTAATCAAACCAAAAACACTGATATTTGAAATAGAGCGCCAAGTTCGCACATCGCTGAGCAAAGTCGCAGAATCGTTTTCAGTGTCTGATGACGAATTTCCCCCACGAATCATTATCACTCAATTCTGCAAGTGGTTCTGATTTACTATCGCTGTTCTCTAGCCGGTCTAAAACTGCTTTTGATCTAAAGGGACGCTTTTTGGACGCCATGGACGTTTCTCAGTTTCCAGGCAGAAAGAACAGTAAAAATGCAGGCAGGGTGCAGGACAAAGCACTTGGGACAAAATGTATGTGAAATGGTTTGATACAGGAATGTTATACTATGTGATTTTAGTGTATTTAGTGAATGTCACTTTTTCACATTTTAAAATTTCCCGCCGTTCTGTCCCCCGTACGCCCCAACGTCGCAGGGAACGGAACCCAGAAGACAGATGCCGGCATCAGCCGGAGGACATTGCCGGGGACACTGCAGGGGGGACATCGCGGGAGCGCAGGACAAGGTAAGTGCAGAAGAGATCCCAGAGCAACGCTGCAGTGTATTCCTGAGTGTAGCTCGGGGTTACTGCTTGTGGTGCTGAAACTTTACCCCAAGCTACACTCAGGAATACCCCCAGGGGGGTTAAATATAAGAAAAAAATTCTACTCACAATAGTCAATAAATATAAGACACATCATGAAGGAACCGCTCTGTCCAATTCGCACTACTTGTCTGTCTTATGATGAGAATTCTGGACATCCAAAAGACTGACGCATTTCGAGGACTAGCCTCTTCCTCAGAGCCTCTGTGAGTAGAATACATTTTTTTAAAATATTTAATTAACATACTTTTAAAGGTAATGCACAAGGCCGGTGCGCCCTCTGTTTGTTTTTCTCTATTCAGTACTGTCAGGGCTCCGGGTATGACCAGAGGTGTGTGGACTGACACAGGGAAACGCAGGCTTCAGGTATAGTGTAAATAAGACAATTTATTAAGACTAAACAACACAAACGCAGTGCTAGGTAAACATAACACAATGCAAACAACCCAAACGCCAACAGATAACCATATATACAAATCAAACGTAGTCGGGCAGGCCGGGTCGGTAGCAAACGGGCAAACAGGGTACCAGGAGCGAGCTGAAGAGTGGTCAGGAATGGCCGAGGTCAGGACAGGCGGAGTTCGTTCAGAGTCAGGATCAAAGCAGAGTCAGGATCAGTCAGGATCAGGCAGGAAGCAGACAGGATGCAGGTCATGGGAAACATACACCAAGGCCCTGACTGCAGGTCTGGCTATTCCTTAAATACACCTCCTGCAATCAGCCTCAGGTGATGGCTGATTGCAGGAGTGAGCTTCTGGTTGCTGAGAGCACCCGCTGGCCAGCCCTGGTACTGCAGCCCACACGGCAGATGAGTCCCACCACTAATGGTGAGTCCATTCCTGACAAGTACTTTTGGACTTGTGGTGGTTTATGTAAGGATATATTTTACTTATAAAGGGCGTGTCCCTTTCCCTTAGATGAAATATTACAGTGCCTCCAGCCGTTAAAATACGGCAAATATTTAGTAAACCAATAATTTGGACACCTAGATAATTTGATCACCACTCATTATTATACCTTGAATTCTTTTAGCCAATATGATTTCGTACCATACACACAAAATTTGCCTTATAATAGATAAATATAAAAATTTATTTATGTACAAAAATTATATATATATTAACACAAAACGCAAAAGACTGGTGATAGATGAATATTGATACACACAATCAAAGATATATCCTACCAATGTAAGACACAATAATAAGGTTTCTAACTAATTAAATCAATATCACAATTTTTAAATGATCTGATTATTATTTAAATTTATTAATAATTAATAATTTCGAGTATCTCAAAGGTTATATTCTCACAAGCCGTGGCCATAGGATTGCAAGAAGCTAGCTCTTGATATATTATACTCTGATTATTAATATTCAATAAATTATGAAATATAAAAAAAATTTATAATATGACACCACACAATTTCGAAACAGTAAAACAGGATCTCTCTACATATATCTAACTACCCAATATTGTTGTGATACACTAAGGTAATTCTATGATTCCACACAACAGAGAAAATAGGTAATGCAAAATCAAATAAACAATCTCACCGCACCCGGCATTCAGACTAGGAAACTCTCCCGTGGATTTATCTGACAGTGGAACGCCTTTAGAATGATGACCACAGGGGAAATTGAGATAGAGTTCAATAGTGTGGGAGAATGTAGGAAGTTATAAGGACAGAGGTTTAGAAATTTAGTAAAGTTTTAGGAAGTTTGAAAGTATGGAAGAGTGGTTATTCAGCAGAGGTCTCTTCAGATGTCTGCAGAATCAGGTCTTTCTTCAGTCAGGTTTTCTTTTGATGAGGTCTTTTCTTTTGATGAGTTTTTTTTTTTTTTTTTAAAGGTACAAGGGCTTTTATATCAACTAATCCATTGTTCTAAGATACCTTCCCACCAGGCGTCTTGATTGGCTAGTTGAGAAATGTGTGTACATAAGCTATTTCTCACCTGCCCGCCAGATGGCGGTCATGTATCATAGAACAATTTGAGTATTTGAGATGACTCATACCTCGGGTGGAATCTTAAGGTAATTTCATGGATTAAATATACGGCTTTTTCCAGATATAGAAGTGATCATACCTATAATATTCTAAATAGGGACCATGGAATATAGGTGTATATTCAGTTATTCCTTCTTGAAATACCATCCTGTCTGTTTCCTGATAAGACATATCACTAATACTAGTTTATAATACATCTTACTTTCCATCATCTCAATACTCAAGTTAGTGATATATAGTTCCCATTGCTGAATATTTGGTGGTGTGTAAAACCTATCCTTTATAACATCTCTTTTATAACATGTTTTTGTAGTATATCTTTGTAGTTAGATACATTCAATTTTTTTTAGCTTTAAATGTCCTGAATTTAACTTCTTTGTTTTAGAACCAACATTTTCTATGTGTAGGGAAAAACTCTCTGTTTGCCTGGCTCTTGTGTTGGAGTCACAGTAAACAACTATTAATACTTTCACCCTTGGTGGACAATAGTATATTGTGATAGTTTCAGAGGTCTGTTGGTTTATCACACTCTGCAAGGTTTGGGTAAGCTCTCAGACAATCAGTTTGGTTCCTCTATTGTCATGTCCAGACCTTGTATATGTTTACCTGCTATTGAAGTCTGAATAATGGTGTTTGACCACCTGTAGAACTTCAAAATAGTATATTGTCTCTGGGAGGAAAAAAAAATTCCTTCACCCATTACATTTCTCTAGCTAGATGGTCATTCGACTTTCCAACCAAGACAAATTAACCCTTAACATCCGGCTATGCTGACTTGATGTTATATAGGATTATGTCTTGATAAATCATGTTTTTGAGACATAATTTCAAAAGGTCCACAACAAATCCCCCTTTTTTTGGGGTACAGGCACGTGTAGATGGGTGTCTGTGTCGCAAAACATGAGTGGGACTTTTGGCTAGAGTGATTGTTCGTCTTCTCCGGTGAAGTGAATGAAATACAAAAAAAAAAAAATTTTTAATAATAAAATGGCAGCGGTGATGCTGGTTGGTCCTCAACTTGACTCAGCGTCTTTAGATGGACACTTCTGATGACGATCCTGGTCTTGTGATGAGGCCGGCCTGGCCTGGCACATCCACCTTGGGGTCCATGGGTCCTCCGCACGACAGGTCTCGTAGACGGTTTCCTAGGCGGGTCTTTTCCTCTGGACTGGCCCTTGGTGGCCTGGGACATCAGGTTATCGTCTCCGGATCGATCTCTGGCATCTGGTCTTTCCCACAGGAAATTATAGCTTCCTTCTAGGGTCTGGTCATTGACACCTCCGATCGCCGGTCTGGTCATAGTCTGGGCCTTCCTTTCTAAATTATCAAAATGAACAGTTTAAGTATTGGATATACATAAAATTATATTACTGGATCCTGTAAGGCAAAAGATGAGTAATATGTTCAAAGGAAATTTAATAATGATCTCAATATCTCCAGATAGGAACTGGTGGGTTAGTCTTCCAACAACTGCAATTGAGACTTTGGATGGCAAGCACGTAATTGGTTGATGTGCACCCATCTATCACTGATTTCACCATACCGGGTAACCTGCAATTTATATGCGACCGGAGAGATTTTATCAATGATAGAGAACGGACCTTTCCAAGATGGAAGGAATTTCCGTTCCTTGATCTGGTCTCTTGCAAAGTTGTATAGATAGACTTTGTCACCAATCTCATATTCCTTCTTGGAGGTTTTGAGATCATAGTATGTCTTAGCACTAGTTGCAGCTCTTTCCAAATTCCGCTGGGCAAAGGCAAAAGCATATTGCAGATGTTTACGTAAATCCTCTATGTACTGGTGTGTGGTGGTGGCATTGATCAAATTTTGATCTGTAGTGCGATACAATAAGTGCTGGGGCAGTACCATCCGTCTACCTGTCATCAGTTCAAAAGATGACATTTTTGTAACTGTATTCGGAGTAGCCCTCAACGCCATCAGGACCAGCGGGAGTTTGACATCCCAATCTTTGCCTGTTTCCTTAACAAATTTTTTAAGGACATTAACGATGGTCTGATTGTATCGTTCTACACCACCACTAGAGGCTGGCCGATAGGCGATATGCAATTTCCTTTTAACCCCCAAAATTTTCCACAATCTGGCCATCACTTCGCTAGTGAAGTGCGATCCTCTATCAGACTCTATCCTCTGTGGTAGACCAAAACGTGAAAATACATGATTTATTAGCAATGCAGCACATGTCTCGGAGCTATTATTTGGTGCTGGTATACATTCGACATACTTGTGAATAAACATGTAACTGTTAACATATACCGATTTCCTCGTGAAGATTTGGTTACGGGCCCAATAAAATCCATTTGAAGGTCTGACCAAGGCATACATATCCCCCTTTTCTGGAGAGGTGCTCTGTGAGTTGGCTTGGTAGGTTGAAATTGGGGACATATTAGGCAACCTTGGCAGTACTCCTTCACATCACGTAACATATGAGGCCAGTAGGCATAATCCCGCAGGATCTCATACGTGATCTTTTCTCCACGATGACCGGAAGTGGGAGCATCATGGGCATGCTGTAGCATTAAACCTCTAAATTTAAGTGGGACGACCCATTGTTGTACGCCACCCTTTGAGGTTCGTATCAACAATCCCTGGTATAAAGAGAATTGGGATTTGGATTTCATTAAGATATGTAAATCCTCCTTCCCACTACATACTTCCTTATTTATGGGATTTTGGTTGGGATCTTCTATATGACTATAAAACAAGCCAATTATTGGGTCTTCTTTTTGGGCAGTAATTAAATCCTCACTAGGAGAATCGTGACTCCACTGTATTGCATTTGGATCACCAGCTGTTCTGGCCTGTTGTCTGGTGACAGCTTCAACCTCTACGGTACCTAAAAATTGATCAATGTCTAACAGTTCACCGGTGATTGCCCCTTCCTTGGCTAGAGAATCGGCCAGATCGTTCCCTTCTTTCTCGGCACCTAGAACCTTGGAGTGGCCTTTGGTCTTCTTGAAATGCAGGGTGATATCATTGGATCTTACCAGTTCATCGATGTGACAAAAGAGCTTACCATGTTTCACGGGTTTGTGATTACTCTTGTTCATGTTGTTTCGCTTCCACCTAGGGAAATACTCCACAAAACTATTCCTGACATAATTGGAATCGGTTATGATGGCACACTCTTTAATGTTGAACTCTATAGCCATCTCAACTGCTCTAAGAATTGCAGTAAGTTCAGCAACCTGACTGCTTTTTGGTCCAAGTTTGTATCCCACAGAAATTGGGGTGACACCTTGGGTCCAAACGATTCCAATACCTGCCACTAGTTGGAGCTGTTCCCCATCCTTGTGATGAAAAGCACAACCATCCACATATACACACGGCAGCTGTTTACAGTATTCTTCATCGTAAACCTTGTAGGGAGAGAACAGTTGTTCTTCCAGAAAGTCAGTGTCCGGGGCCTCCATAGCAGGCGTAGTTGCGGAACAATCATGGAGCTCGGCTAGGCCCTGGGCTACTGGACTTTCCTTGTTCTGTTTGTACCGAATTTCAAGAGGCCACCCTTGCAAAGACAAAGTCCAAGCAGTGATGCGGCTATTAGACACATTTCCTCCCTTGATACGTTCACTCTTTAAATACTGTAAAGGCTGGTGTGCCGTTTCAACAATGATTCTCTCTCCCTGAATGTAACTGCGGAAATTCTGTAATGCCCACACGGTGGACAATAGAGCTTTTTCACAGTCACTGAACTTTACTTCAACCGGGCACAAAGTTTTACTGGCATAGGCAATCACCTTACTGACATCATCACGTTTCTAGTAAAGAACGGAACTCATACTTACCTGCGTAAACCCTGTCTCTAGATAGAAATTTTTACCCCCTTCAGGATATCCTAGACACGGCGCTTGTGTGAGACGTTCCTTTAACTCCTTCATGGCGTCCTCCTGTTTCTTACCCCACGACCATCCGACATCTTTCTTCAGTAGGTGAAGCAACGGCTTGCTTATCTCGGCGTAATTATCAGTAAACTTACGCGAGTAGTTTACCATACCTAGGAATGATCTCAATTCTTTAAGGTTAGTAGGGACTTTACAGTTCAGAACCGCCTCAACCTTCTTCTTTTGTGGGTTCAAACCTTCAGCAGTAACTTCATGGCCTAGGAAGTTCACCTTCGTGCGACACCACTGGGCTTTTTGTAAGGACAGTTTAACTCCTGCTGCTTTTAATTGGCCCAGGACATGCCGAAGTTCTGTAATGTGTTTGGCCATATCAGTACTTTTGATCAGGATATCGTCCACATATGCCAACGTCCCCCTTTCGAAGGCGTCTGGCATGGCCTTGTGCATGAACACAGCAAATTCATGTCCGGAATTTATGAATCCGAAAGGCATTCGTACCCAACAATACTGTCGATTCCCAAAACTGAAGGCCAGTTTGTATTGGTCTTCCTCACTCACCTTAATGGTCCAATACCCCTGTGCACAATCCAAGGCTGTAAAAACCTGGGATCCTTGGAGCTGGGCTAGACACTGGTCTATGTATGGGACCGGCCATCCTGACATGTACACATGTTTGTTTAGCTGACGGAGGTCAGCGCACAAACGCCATTGTCCATTGGGTTTTAAAATACCCAGGATCGGGTGGTTATAGGAGCTGTGGATGGGCCTAATTATACCCCTTTCATGTAACTTCCTGATAATCTCAGCTAGAGATTCATAGGAAGCTAATGGTAACCTATACTGTCTTACGAATACTGGTGGGGCATCTGGATCTGTTTGGATCCTAGCGATGTGTAGGTCAGTAGTCCCCAATCGTAAGAATCCTTGGCAAAGATCTCTTGGAATTCAAGGAGAAGCTCTCGGAGCAATTGTCGGTCGAGATCACTGGCACACGCGTCGGCGAGGGCCACCATCTCTTCCACTAACTCCTTGAATCCAGGAAAGCTTTCCGGCTGACCTATCTCATATGCCTCTTCAGGTTTTGTGGTGAGGTCATCGGGTATGTGATGTTTGTGTGTGTTCTCCTGCCATCCAGGTTCTTTGGGGTACTCTTGTTCTTTGATTGGGTGATCAAAGACAATTGATGTCTCTTTGATTCGACAGGTGCCATCTTTAGAATCGAATGGATAAATGGACTCTATGGTGAAAATACCCTCTGGTAATGAATGGAATGTTTGTTCAATTAATTGTTCCTCCGACAAATATTCATCGGGGATGAGTCCGATCACCTGGTTAGTGACCCCAAAGGTGTAATATTCAGTCTCTACCGCTAGACCAATAAGGGTCTCTTTGGGTAAGACGATGTCCTGATTGGACAGATTATGTATGTAAATGTACATCGGGGATTGATGTGTGTTGACTAGGGGCGTGTGTGTAATGTTCAGTCCCTCCCCCTGCATTTTATGGGAGAGGCATACTAATGCATCTGACCCCTTCAGTCTATGTCCCTTTTTAACTTGGATGGGGAGTATGAAGTTATTTATGCCCTTAGGGATTGTAATCTTTTGGGCTATCTGGACTTCAACAGCGTAAGGCATCTGTTGCTGGGATTTTAAAGCTAAGTCCAGATTTTGGTATTTTTCGGGGTCCCCCTTTAGTCGACTCCATAAACAGTCATTAATTAGGTCGACTTGCATTGCAAATCGATGTAACACATCGTTGCCAAAATAAATTTTAGTTTGGGGATTATCCAAGACTAGGAACACATGGGTGGCTGTTTTGTTTCCTACAGTGACGTTTAAGAGACACCTAGCCATTGAATTGTGATCATCAGAGTCATCAATGGAGTCTGAAATCCAATGACGCCGAGGTGTGGAGAAACGGATCATTTCCATTTCGGTCAGGTGTTTTATCAGCCCATGGCTTACAAAGCTGTGTTCCTGTCTCAAATCTAGTTTGGCATATTTTGACCTATTAAGACCATTTATCCGGATGGGAATAAACAAGTCGCTGTTAACCCTTTCAATACCTGTCAAGAATTGGGTGTGATTTCCCCCTTTTCTTGGTTTATCCTCCTGATGAAAAGATATCGTAAGGATGTCATCTTGGAGGGAAATATCTTTTATTTTATCTTGGAGAATTCTAAAAATGTGTTCCTCATCTCTTCTGATAGGGTTATGGTCATCAGGTTTGATAACCGTTACATCAGGAAGTTGGCTGTTCCTGAAATGGATTTCTAATGATCCAGGCCTTTCTTCCACCAGGTGGCAGTGTTGTCGGGAATGGGGAGTTTTAAGTTTCCCATATTTAATCGGGGTATTTACCTGTGACCACAGTACTTGGTTCACACAGTCAACTATTGTGTTCAGCCTTTTTAGGAAGTTCATCCCAATTATCATGTGGTGCTGGGAGATGCTGGCAATGATGATGGGGTGTCTCAGTTCCTTATTACCCAGTTTCAGTTTAAGCCAGGCGGTACCCATGACTTGTAAAGGGTCTCCACCTACACCAATCAATGAGCTGTCAAAACTTTTAAGTCTCGGCTTGGTGGGCATGACATTCGCCACTTTATCAAAATGTTCCTGTGACATGATGGTTGCTTGGGATCCAGTGTCTATTAGGCCGACAATAGAAAGATCACTGGCATCCTGCACCTGTACTGTGGCATAATATCTCCCATCAGATTCAGTCAGCTCACACATGAAATTGGTGTGGTTGAAGATCTGTGGGCCCTTCAATGACATATGACTGGCTCTTGTCTCACCGCATGTGGTGGACACATCACCCTTATCCTCCCTGGTGGGATTCTTGGACTGTCTCAAGACAGAAGCACAACTAGAAGTTGGTGCTCCATCTGGCTTGTCAATCCTGATGATTTCCGATGCCGCGACTATATTAGGGGCAATAGATGGACACTGAAAAGCAGGAGAATCGTTAATAACCAACAAATGGTCCCCCTTTGCCTGAGAACTAGATTCTCTATTAGTAGGCGTGTCAGGGACGGGACACACATCTCCTGTCATTTGACTCAGTGTTCTCCCCTGTTGGTTTAATGCTTGGTTGCTTGTTAATTCTGTGACCCTTGGTTGGTCACAGGAGCTGCTCCTAAAAAAGGATTGGATGGAAATTGAGTGACAAGCCTGTCCATTTGTTCAGCCATTTTGCTGATCTGTGCCTCGATTTGTCCAATACGCTCAGAGGAGTCATTCTGTTGATTCTCCCTTTTCCTATACTTGCGCTTGTATTTTGGACGAGACTAGTAATGAGACTCAGAGTCAGAACTACTGCTCTGGTCCCGACGCCATTGTTCTCTCTGAGGTTTTGGGGTCTCCCTGTCATTAAAGGGAGCCTGGGGTACTGTATCCCCCCTTTGAGCTTGAGGGTGTTCTTGGCGTGGAGGAAATCTTTGGAAGTCAGAGTTCTTATTAAAATTGGGATTCTTATTGTAATTATGGTTCCTGTTGAAATTGGGGTTCCCATAAAAATTCCCATGTTGGTTTTGGCGAGGATAATAGAACCTCCGAGGATACCATTGCCCCCTTTGATTCTCATCACTGTACCGGCCCTTACCATACTTTTTATTCTTCTCACTTCCACTACCGTAGTTCCCTAGCTTTTGTCTATCCTTTCTCACCCACTGGTTTTGGGGTGCAAAGTTATGGACCTCCTTCACTTGCTGGGTTTGAGGTACAAATCTAGGGGAACCATTGGTTTTACCCCCACGGACTACTTCCGCATATGATTTCTTCTCTGCCTGCAAATTTGGATTTGGAGGGGAAACGGTAGTGGTTGCTACTATCTTGGGGCTATTTTTGGGTTCTCTTTTTATCCCGCCCTCACTGGACTGTTGGATTGAGAATAAATAGTCACTCTCTCTCACCAACCAATCAAGAGAGCATCCCTTTCTGTAATCCTTTGCAAGTCCCAATTTTATGTAAGCAGGTAATGCTTCATAGAATAGGGTCTTGAATTCTGGCTGGTTAGGATTGGGATCCTTTTCAGCCAGGAAATAGGCATTTCTGAGGACAGCCAGAAATTCTGCAGGGCTTTGGTGAGGACCACACTTTAAATTGTAGGCCGCAGCCTTGGCAGAGGTTACAGTTTTATAAGGCCCAAATTCCATGTGGCACTTATGTTTAACCTCTCTCCAGGACTGATTGGAATAGGCCCTCAAGGTCTCAAAGAATTGCCGGTATTTCTCTTCAAACACCCATGGCAGCAATTCTATTTTGGTGTGGTCATCTCTAATGCCCAGAATCTCTAACGTCTGTTCATATGTTTTCATGTGTTCGGTGATCTCAAGGGACCCTTTCTTAGAAAACATAGGAACAGTGTCCTTCAGGAACTTAATGACCTTTGGGGTGTCATATCTCCTGAATGACCCATGGGATTTCCCTTCCTGCCTATATGAAACCTCATACTTTTCTTCTGAGCGCTCTGGAGTGTATCTTAAAAGCCTAGGAGGTGACCTATATTCTGACCCTGCCTCACTATCAGATACTTCGCTGTGATGCGGGTATCTCCGCTCATCAGCCTCCGGCTTGACTGGGTTGGTCCGGTTTTGGACCCCAGAATTTATTTGGGCCGTCAACCTCATAATCTGCTCCTCCAGAGTTTTCTGCTCAGATTTTATCAATGTAAGTTCTGACTGGTCATGCTTATCCCCTGGGTGAACTTTAATTTTGACAGGAGATAACCTCTCTGATCTGAAGTACTCCACCTCATCTTTTAAGTCCTGATACTTCTCTTGAAGTTGTTTTAATTCCTGAAAGTTTCTTTCATACAGGTCCTGAGCACTTCGAAAGTCTCTGACCAATCTATCATAACATTTCTGGGATTCGTCTAAACGAATACCGGCATGACCAAGCTTCCCTTTCAAAGACTCAATGTCCTGATTTCTGCTTTCTAACAAGAAGCGGGCTTCTGACAACTCTTCCCTTAAAGTTATAGTTCGCTGGGCAGCTCCAGCGGTCATGAACCATAACATGGGCCAAGCTTCTAGGAGAAGTCTGTCACGGCTTTTATCACTTTCTGCTCCAGCAAACGCTATTAAAAACCCAACAACCTGGCCCTTTTGGTTGAACAGGTCCTCAAAGGTGCTCATAGCCTGCCTATACTCTTCATCCACAAATTCATTATTGCTATCCCCCAGACCTAATCTCTTGCGGAGATAATCTATTACTCCACATTCAACATAATTCTGCCAAGCATTGACAGCTTTCCGGGCTGGCCTCGGAGTTTCTTCCTCAATGCCTTGAGCCGCCATATTTTCCTCGTTATGCTTGGAAGAGGTGGATCCGTGATTACTGGATGCCATTTTGATACAAAATATATGTTTGACCAAGTGTACAAATATATAATCACCAGTGCGTTTTGTATTATGGTACGATTTCTATGGCTCTCAGCAGTGCCTCCAAATTTATCCTGTGGTGGTTTATGTAAGGATATATTTTACTTATAAAGGGCGTGTCCCTTTCCCTTAGATGAAATATTACAGTGCCTCCAGCCGTTAAAATACGGCAAATATTTAGTAAACCAATAATTTGGACACCTAGATAATTTGATCACCACTTATTATTATACCTTGAATTCTTTTAGCCAATATGATTTCGTACCATACACACAAAATTTGCCTTATAATAGATAAATATAAAAATTTATTTATGTACAAAAATTATATATATATTAACACAAAACGCAAAAGACTGGTGATAGATGAATATTGATACACACAATCAAAGATATATCCTACCAATGTAAGACACAATAATAAGGTTTCTAACTAATTAAATCAATATCACAATTTTTAAATGATCTGATTATTATTTAAATTTATTAATAATTAATAATTTCGAGTATCTCAAAGGTTATATTCTCACAAGCCGTGGCCATAGGATTGCAAGAAGCTAGCTCTTGATATATTATACTCTGATTATTAATATTCAATAAATTATGAAATATAAAAAAAATTTATAATATGACACCACACAATTTCGAAACAGTAAAACAGGATCTCTCTACATATATCTAACTACCCAATATTGTTGTGATACACTAAGGTAATTCTATGATTCCACACAACAGAGAAAATAGGTAATGCAAAATCAAATAAACAATCTCACCGCACCCGGCATTCAGACTAGGAAACTCTCCCGTGGATTTATCTGGCAGTGGAACGCCTTTAGAATGATGACCACAGGGGAAATTGAGATAGAGTTCAATAGTGTGGGAGAATGTAGGAAGTTATAAGGACAGAGGTTTAGAAATTTAGTAAAGTTTTAGGAAGTTTGAAAGTATGGAAGAGTGGTTATTCAGCAGAGGTCTCTTCAGATGTCTTCAGAATCAGGTCTTTCTTCAGTCAGGTTTTCTTTTGATGAGGTCTTTTCTTTTGATGAGTTTTTTTTTTTTTTTAAAGGTACAAGGGCTTTTATATCAACTAATCCATTGTTCTAAGATACCTTCCCACCAGGCGTCTTGATTGGCTAGTTGAGAAATGTGTGTACATAAGCTATTTCTCACCTGCCCGCCAGATGGCGGTCATGTATCATAGAACAATTTGAGTATTTGAGATGACTCATACCTCGGGTGGAATCTTAAGGTAATTTCATGGATTAAATATACGGCTTTTTCCAGATATAGAAGTGATCATACCTATAATATTCTAAATAGGGACCATGGAATATAGGTGTATATTCAGTTATTCCTTCTTGAAATACCATCCTGTCTGTTTCCTGATAAGACATATCACTAATACTAGTTTATAATACATCTTACTTTCCATCATCTCAATACTCAAGTTAGTGATATATAGTTCCCATTGCTGAATATTTGGTGGTGTGTAAAACCTATCCTTTATAACATCTCTTTTATAACATGTTTTTGTAGTATATCTTTGTAGTTAGATACATTCAATTTTTTTTAGCTTTAAATGTCCTGAATTTAACTTCTTTGTTTTAGAACCAACATTTTCTATGTGTAGGGAAAAACTCTCTGTTTGCCTGGCTCTTGTGTTGGAGTCACAGTAAACAACTATTAATACTTTCACCCTTGGTGGACAATAGTATATTGTGATAGTTTCAGAGGTCTGTTGGTTTATCACACTCTGCAAGGTTTGGGTAAGCTCTCAGACAATCAGTTTGGTTCCTCTATTGTCATGTCCAGACCTTGTATATGTTTACCTGCTATTGAAGTCTGAATAATGGTGTTTGACCACCTGTAGAACTTCAAAATAGTATATTGTCTCTGGGAGGAAAAAAAAATCCCTTCACCCATTACATTTCTCTAGCTAGATGGTCATTCGACTTTCCAACCAAGACAAATTAACCCTTAACATCCGGCTATGCTGACTTGATGTTATATAGGATTATGTCTTGATAAATCATGTTTTTGAGACATAATTTCAAAAGGTCCACAACAGACTCCCCAGTTCTTTGAGGGCAGCAAGACGTGCATATCCCAAGAATTTCGTTATGTGGTCCCTATGATATAGAGTCCATCCCCAAGCGCAGGAGTATCTGTGTTTTTCCACTTCTACACATTTATCAATTGTGGCTGCAGTATAAGGGAGATCCATGTTTGTCAACAATGCATTCACCTTCTGAACGGGTTGAGTATGGTGTCAACAATACACTAATCGAGTATGAAGGTAAAATGTATGTAGTGCTCACACCCAGGGCCCCATACAGCCAACCTGACACCCCCCCCCCAAAAAAAACCAGTTTACTATGCTTCAGTTATGAATGAACACAGTGAGTGATTGGTATCTATCATTCATTGCGTTCATTCAGGAAAGAAAGGGGCTGGTAAATTTGACATATTTTCCCAGGGGCGGACTGACAACTCATGGGGCCCCCGGGCAATAGGGGATCATGGGGCCCCTGTGTTCTTGCCCACACTCAAAAAAGCCTATAAAAAAGGTACCATGGGGCATTTCATGGGGCCCCCTACTGACCCCGGGCCCTCGGGCAGTGCCCGAGTGCTCGAATGGTCAGTCCGCCCCTGACTTCCCCTACTCTCCATCTTGAAGGATCCTATTCTGTGCTGCTGGTGGGAAGGAGAGCAGGAAAGCCAGCAGTGCTGCGGGGGGTGGGGCCACACAGGGGGGCTTGGGTGTTGTCTTTTATTAAAAGTGCAATTCGCTGCCAGAAATGGATTGAAATCAGTTCAGCGACAATTCATTAAGCAGAAATCCGGGTGAATACTTGTAAATATTACAACGAACAACAACCCTCAAAGTCCCATTTAAGATACTTCATATCAAGCATGGGTAGCAGGGGGAAACAAATGGAGCACAGGGAGGGTGATCGGCAAGGCAGGGGGCAATTACTGGAACTGATCGCCTGCATGGCTCTCTCTGAAAGCCAACTGGAGGGAGAGAAGAAGCCAGCTTTCAGCTGCTGTAGGGAGAGCCATACAGGGGATCGGTTCCAGTAATTACCCCCCCTGCCTTGCCAATCACCCTCCCTGCCCACATCCGATTCACCCAATGCCTGGACCCCCCTGTTGGCCTGGGCCCCTTACAGGAGGTCTGGTGGTACCCCCTTACCCACAGCCCTGCTCACACCCTATAGAGCCCGCAGATTTGGTCCCGAGGATCCTTCCCCAGTAGGTGCACTAGCAGCCAAGCAACCAGTCTCAGTGACTCCTTCAGCTCAATGATTAGTCTATTAGTCTTGATAAAGGCTGACTGTGGGATACTCCAGCAATGTTAAATAGTCACGTGAGGACACATATCTTCCTCCTAGAGATTCTGAGCACAATCTTTGCAGTAGCAATAATGGCTCTGATGCTAGAGGGACAGCAGCAGCACACAGTCACTGAGATCTCCCACACCGGTCTCTACTCCTTGGATAATTGAATGCCTCCTTCCAATATCTTCTAGATACATCTCCCGTGAATTCTCAAGACCAGATCCCAAAAAGTCCCTCGGTCACCTCCAGTAGAATTCAGTAGAGTAGGTCCCCCAGCTCGCATAGCTGGGACCTTGATTAGCAGTAGAAAATCATGGCTGGACAAATCGGGGCGTTACTCTGCCCAACCTACTGGGGGTTCTGAACTACTTCACTGTTCTTTCAGGCCTTTATGTCAATCCCGCTAAATCTAAAGCCATGTCTATTACCCTTTCCCCTTCACTGCTGGCAACTCTGAAACAATCATTTTCTTTTCAATGGCTTTCGGTCTTGCCATACTTGGGGATTAAGCTCACCCTGTCCTACGAAAGACTTTATCAGGCTAATTTCCCCTCTGTCTTTAAGGATTTGACGCAGATTTGTCTTCTTGGGCTTATCTCCCACTTTCGTGGTTCGGTAGAATTAATGCGATCTGTATGACTTATCTCCCTAAATTATTATGTGTTTTGGGTTTTACCGGTCCCTGTCCCTTTGCAGATCTTACGCATTCATCAATGGAAGCTTCTGTCTTTTATCTGGGGTTCCTCATGCCCTAGAATTAATAAAATTATTTTATTTTCCCGTAGGATCGAGGGTGGACTGTCTGTCCCAAATCTTCATGCTTACTACATAGTGGCAAATATTGCTCCACTATTGCTCCACTAGCCCATCTTCACGCATCTCGCAATATTCCCCTGTGGGCCACAGTTGATCTGATGGACTCCCACCCGACGCCACTTTCTTCTTTGCCGTGGCTCCCCCGTCGCCCTTTGCCTCTTAGTCCGACATTAGCGCACATGCTTTGACTTTGGGACTCCATCAAATATTCCGCTGGTCTCATTTCTGCTCACTTACCTTTGATGCGCCTACTCCACAATCCATTGTTTCCCCTGGGCCTTGACAATCCAGGACAGTTTGCATGGTGGACAGCTCATGGCTTCTATGACATACACTCCTTGCGCTTTCCTACTCGGATACTTATTTTTTTGACTCTGCGTTCTTCTCATGACTTCCCGTTGAGGGAGCATTTTGGCTACCTTCAACTCCGTCAGTTTCTTACTACATTATTATGAGCCCATTCGGGACCCTATGGGCTGACTCCCTTCGAAAGTCTTTTCAGACACAGGCCTCATGCGACAGGCTTGATCTCTCTTGTTTACTCCACTATTATTTCTTATTGGACACCCCAGGTTGGCGGATCATGACTCAAGCTTTGTCTAAATGTTCAAGGAATGTTTTTATTTTAGAAAATACCTACAAGGTCCTTTACAGATGGTATTATATGCCTGCCCGGCTGGCTCATTTTTTCCCCTCATATTCTCCGACTTGCTTTCGGGGCTGTCAACAAATTGGCACCATGGCTCATATTTGGTGGACTTGCCACAAGTTGTGCAGACTATGGCTTAGGGTCTATTCCCATCGCCGCACTATGCTACACACAGATATTAAGCGCAACCCATATGAGACGCTGATATTTAAACCATTAGTAGGCCTACTCTGTCCTGAGCAGCAGCTGGCATCGCACCTATTTATGGCTACCAAATTGACGATCGTGAGAGCTTGGAAAACCCCTCTCCTTAGTTTCAAAGCCGTTAAGAACCGGATGAATTTTATAATGGTTAATGAGAAGCTAACGGCCATGCTGTTAGACACCCACCCAAAGTTTTTGCAGATCTGGCGTCCCTGGATTGATGTGGCTCAACCGTCTAGATTTGACCAGACCCTCCTGTCGATATAAGATTCTCCTGGCGCGATCCCCTGGAGCCCTTTCTTTGTATTTACTATTCTTGTTTCTCCCTTCTTTGCTTTTCTCTTTTCTTTCTCTTTCTTTCCTTTGTTTTTGTAAGTCTTCATGTTACTTTTGCTGATTGTAATACTCCAAGAGAATCGTGCCTGTAATGTTTTATATACCTGTCGGACTTTCTCGAGAGTCCTTGGTGTAGAGTACTGATGTGCGTCCACTGAGACATCGTGCTCAGCTTTTCCTACCCTCTGGATGCGATTTTGGTAATTATCCTTGGCCTTTGCCTTCTAGCTCATTGGTCATTATTTGTTTGCTGTTAACGCAATTTATAAGGTTTTATTCCATCCTTTTATATATTGTGTTTATATACTCCGTTTCTCTCCGTGTCAATACTTAAGTGCATTTGTTATGTCCCTCATCAGAAGAATTGTACACCTTATTCTTTTGTGTCAATGATCTTGCTTTTGACTGTTTCTTTGTTGTTGTGTTGTCTATAATAAAATTCATTATAAAAGAAAATCACGGCTAGACTGCCTAGAAGTGCATCAGCCCTTCAGGTTGGGATCCCCTCTTCCTGGAAAAAAAAAACCCTCTGCTCCAGGCCTCAGACTATTTATACTCTGTTCCAGCCACCTTCTGAGCACCTCTTCCCAGGGATTGACTGGGATTGCATAAATATTCACACTGTAAATGTGACTCTCCCAGCCCACTATCTTCCAGAACCATCCAGAAGGCAGGGGGAAGTGGTCCAACCAGGGGCGGACTGACAACTCATGGGAATGGCAATAGGGGATCATGGGGCCCCTGTGTCCTCGTCCACACTCAAAAAAGCCTATGAAAAAGGTACCAGGGGCATCTCATGGGGCCCCCTACTGACCCCGGGCCCTCAGGCAGTGCCCGAGTTTCCAAATGGTCAGTCCGCCCCTGGGTCCAACCAACCCACAGTCTGTGAAACTCAGTAATCACAGACAGCTCCACTTATTACAGGTAAACAAAGAGTTAAATTTACCTAACCCAGCACCTATCCAGGCGAGTGCTACATCTACATATGCCTGGCCCGCCATCACATCCAGACTATTGCCGGTAGATGTACAGGCCATGCTTTTCTCTCCATTCCACACAAATTATTCCAAATAACAAAATGTGTACGTTTGTATTGCATATTAAATAGTTAATGCTCAGTGACTCTGGGGTTAATATGCTGTGGTGTGTTTGTCGTTTGGCATTTGGTGCTTCCCATAAAAAAGGAGGTATTTAAGCAGGAAGTGGTTCTTGCTGGTCATGGAAGTGAGAAGAACCATGCACGAAAAGATGTAGAGTTGCGCCTAAGAGGGGTTGCCCCTTAGTGGGACCCTGCAACAGGACTGTACAGTCAAGCCACATTACTATCAGTTGGAAACTGTTGCAAGCCAAAGGTATGAGCACCATTATCCATATAAAGTGATCAATTACTGTCTAACACATCAAACGCAGAATGCAAGTGAGCAACATGTGTTTTCTGTCTGCTCTTTGAATATGGATACTGCAGACCACAAAATTAAGAAACGATTGAACACTGCACCATCAGTAATGGAGAAGTACAGCCAAAGCCAGTTCATTCTGCACTCTTGTGACCCGTTTTCAGCCAACAGCAGGCTAAAGTCTGCTTAGCTAGTCCAGGCTAGGGAAAGATTGCGACCATATAGTCGCTGTGCTGTGCACAGCTATCCAGAGCAGTGTGCCCGAGCTGACAGGGAGGAAGACTGTTAGTAAACAAAACAGTCTTCCTCCCCTTTGGAGATGCTCGGTAATCACCGGGCGCTGGCGAGTAATTACCGGCCGGGACCCGGTGAATGACAGCCGCAAATGGTGGTGCGGGTAGGGCACGTGTGCGGCTTGTGCACGCCTCCTACCCAGAAATGCAAAATCACATATATATATATATATATATATATATATATGTGTGTGATTTTGCGCAACCCTGCCACCCTGTAGCAGTATATCTGCTATAAAGCGACGGAGAACCGGTTAAAGAGGACAGGCAGAAAACACGTTGCTCACTTGCATTCCAAGTTTATTGTGTTAAACAGAAATGTGTCACATTATACAGATAATTACTTTCTCTATAGTGGCAGCACAGGCCACATGGAAAAGCGCATCAGTTTGTATTAGAGAGATACCCTTGCTAACATATAGGATACCAAACAAAGAACGCAAGTGTCAGAACAAAACACAAAACTGAACAAATATAACATAAACAAAGTGTGATTAACCTGTATTTAACCAATTTGCGGCCTCGGCTTTTAATCACCAGGTCCTGACTGGTGATTACTCACCAGCACCCAGTGATATCCAAGTATCTCCGACGAGGGAGAGACCTGTATGTAAACAATACAGATCTCTTCCCTGTCAGCTCCTGCATAATGCTTTGTATGGCTCTGCATAGCAGAGCCATACAAAGCAGTGTGATTACAGTGAAACACACACAGCCCCCATAGTGAAACAGCACACAGTTAACCCTTTGATCACCCCAGATGTTAACCCCTTCCTGCCCAGTGCCATTAGTACAGTGTCAGTGCTTTTTATTAGCACTGATCAATGTATTGGTGTCACTGGTGATGTCAGTGACACCAAGTCAGTTCCCCCCCCCCCGTGTCAGAATGCCCGCCGCAGTCCCGCTATAAGTCGCCGATCGCCACCATTACTAGTAAAAAAAAAAATTAATAAAAAATTCCAGTATATATATCGCCATTTGTAAACGCCATAACTTTCATGTAAACTAATTAATTTACATGTATTGGGATTTTTTTTAGCAAAGACAGCAGAATACATTTTTGGCTAAATTTATGCTGTGTCCAATCACAGCTGATCACATGTAAACAGGGAAATGCCGGTTATCCATCTGAGCTGCCTTTCAGTGTCACCCATCAGTGCCAGTCAGTGCCACCTATCAATGCCAGTCAGTGCCACCTATCAGTGCTGCCAATCAGTGCCGCCTATCAGTGCCAGTCAGTGCCACCTATCAGTGTGCATCAGTGCCGCCTATCAGTGCCCATCAGTGCTGCCTATCAGTGCCGCCTAACCGTGCCAGTCAGTGCCACCTAACAGTGCCAGTCAGTGCCGCCTATCAGTGCCATATATGAGTCCTGCCTTTCAGTGCCCATCAGTGATGCCTGTCAATGCCCATCAGTGCCACCTACCAGTGTCTCCTCATCAGTGTCCATCAGTGCCACCTATCAGTGTCCATCAGTGCAGCCTATCAGTGCCCATCACTGCAGCCTCATTAGCGCACATCAGTGAAGGTGAAAAATCACTTACTTACAAAATTTTATAACAAAAACTAAGAAAAATAATTTTTTTTTCAAAATTTTCAGTGGTTTTTGGTTTGTTTAAGAAAAAATAAAAAACCCAGAGGTGATTAAATACCACCAAAAGAAAGCTCTATTTGTCACAAAAAAATGATAAAAATTTAATATGGGTACAGTGTTGCATGACCGCGCAATTGTCATTCAAAGTGCAACAGTGCTGAAAGCTGGAAATTGGCCTGGGCAGGAAGGGGGTATAAGTGCCCTGTAGGCTAGTGGTTAGGATGTAAAAGATAGTTGTGCCATTCCTATACCTTTCCCAGGTGTCATTATCTTCACATGCGCACACCCCGGACACAGCCCACTGTCCTACTTTATACTCACAGGTGCAGTGGGTCGAACCGAAGAATCCCACCAAAGGACATTAACCTCTACCCTCCCGTCCGGAACAGCACCTTCCTAACTACAACCTGCCCACAAACTGGTGGAGGAAAATCAAGCGTTCAAGGCTATTTCCCTCAAACTGACTCTGTAGTCAGTGACAGGACAGGTGTCACTGGCAAGTGAAAAGATGTTATCCTTCTGGTGTGGGGCCCAGTGCAGGATTTTGGCCTTTGACCATGAGGGGTGGTAACTCTCACAAGGAAGCAGTAACATCATGCTAAAGCATGACCTAATAATCAATTAAATTTAACAGCATGTGATTCCGTTGTGCTGCCAAGCAAAGGCTGGGCTTTTTTTTCTTAGAGGATAGGTGAAGGTACTTCCACCTTCTGAGTCACCCCTTGTCTCTGCCCCCTACTTACCTCGGAACACCACCCTTGGTTCCACCCTCTACCCACCTCCTAGTGCTGCCCCTTTTAGAGAATACAGAACCAAGTGTAGCACTACCCCCTTAGGAGTCTCTAAGTTTTTGGGTCTCCCTACAGTCCTGCGCAGCAAGGCAACATACATCTTCTTCCTCCATGCTTCCACACTGAATTAGTAACCAGTCCTTAGGCTTGTTTTTGTGATTTTATTAAGGGGTATTGAACTTGGATGGGGCTGAGGGATGCATGGGATGCCCAAGGAGTTGTGAACTGTGAGGACAAACTATGTACAAGTCTATGGAGAAGAAGCAAAAGTGTACCTCCTCAGACCACAGGTGAATCTTCCTCTTCACCCAGCAGTACTAAGGGTATTCCCTGGACAAGGGGGGCCAGAAACTGCCAATTTAGCACAGCATCCCCAGATAAGAAGCTAGTTGGGGTCTCCACCTGACCACCCTCTCCCCTTATCCAGCCCACGGAGTGTAAAGTTACTCACATTCAGTGTCGTCCCTAGGGGGGTGTGGGCCGCACCAGGTGACACCATCACAGAGGGTGCAGGAGCAGGATGCCGGAACAGTGACAGCTGCTCCCGCCCCGGTGTAGCGGTAAAATGAGTATCCCCTGAAGCAACTGCGCATGTGCCGGTTTCAGGCCAAAGAAGCCAATCGCCGGCTCTGTGTTAAGTCGAAGATTGGCTTCTTCGGCTTGAAACCGGCACATGTGCAGTTGCTTCAGGGGATACATATCTTCAAGGAATACACATTTTACAGCTACACTGGCATCGCTCCTTCCTCTCTGGAGGGGTGACTCCCCCAGTAACATAGGATCCCCAGCAACAATAGACCCCCCGCCAGCAATAACAGATCTACCCCACAACAATAGATCCCCACGGCAGCATTCTGGGAACACCATTCTCCATTGGTTGTAATGTGCATTCTGGATATTCTCAGTCTTATTTGCACATGATGTAGCATACATATGCAGTGACTGTACTCACAATATCTGTATATTCTCAGTCATCTACCAGGAGGGAGTTCATTTCTTGCTTCTGTCACATCTCTCATCCATGGACCTTACTTTCCTCTCTCTCGTTCTCTGTCTCTTTATAATGCCCACAGTTTGTGATATGTTTAATGATGATTTTAAAAACATTAGGCTTACATGTAAGACCCATTGACAAAATTGGAACTTGATGTGTATCTAAGCTGAAGAACAAAAATGTAATACACTGCTCAAAAAAAGGAACGCTTTTGAATCAGAGACTAGCATCAAGTCATTGAAACTCCTGGGATATTGATCTGGTCAGGTAAGTAGCAGAGGGGGTTGTTAATCAGTTTCAGCTGCTTTGGTGTTAATAAAATTAACAACAGGTGCACTAGATGGGAAACAATGAGACGACCCCCAAAACAGGAATGATTTTACAGGTGGAGGCCACTGACATTTTTTCCCTACTCATCTTTTCTGACTGTTTTTCACTAATTTTGCTCTTGGCTAGGGTCAGTGTCACTACTGGTAGCATGAGGCCATACCTGGACCCTACAGAGGTTGCACAGGCAGTCCAATTTCCCCAGGATGGCACATCAATACGTGCCACTGCCAGAAGGGTTGCTGTGTCTCCCAGCACAGTCTCAAGAGCATGGAGGAGATTCCAGGAGACAGGCAGTTATTCTAGGAGAGCTGGACAGGGCAGTAGAAGGTCCTTAACCCATCAGTAGGACCAGTATCTGCTCCATTGTGCAAAGAAGAATAGGATGAGCACTGCCAGAGCCCTACAAAATGACCTCCAGCAGGCCACTGGTGTGAATGTCTCTGACCAAACAATCGCCCTGAGGGCTCGATGTCCTCTAGTGGACTCTGTGCTCACTGCCCGGCACCATAGAGCTGGATTGGCATTTGCCATTGAACACCAGAATTGGCAGGTCCACCACTGGCGCCCTGTGCTTTTCACAGATGAGAGCAGGTTCACCCTGAGCACATGTGACAGACATGAAAGGGTCTGGAGAAGCCGTGGAGAATGTTCTGCTGTCTGTAACAGCTGGTGCAGTGGGTCCTGGGTTCCTCCTGGTGCACGACAATGCCTGGCCTCATGTGGGCAGTTTCTAGAGGATGAAGGAATTGATACCATTGACTGCAAAACATACAAATTAGTGAAGCGCTTCACTAATTTGTATGTTTTATCTACCTTGTGGTTAAGGTAAGTGTGAGCAGCTATTAGTAGGACATCCACTATAGTGCAGGAGGTTTTTTATTGTTTTTTGTATATTTGATACCATTGAATGGCCCCCACGCTCGCCTGACCTAAATCTAATAGAACACCTCTGGGATATCATGTTTCTGTCCATCCAATGCAGCCAGGTTGCACCTCAGACAGTCCAGGAGCTCAGTAATGCCCTGCTCCAGATCTGGTAGGAAATCCCCCAGGACACCATCCATTGTCTCATTAGGAGCCTCCTCCGACGTTGTCAGGCATACATACAAGCAGGTGGGGGCCACACAAACTACTGAGGACCATTTTGAGTTGCTGTAATGAAATTTCAGCAAAATGGACTCGCCTGTTGCACAATGTTTTCCCTTTGATTTTCTGGGTGTCTTTGAATTCAGTCCTCTGTAGGTTGATAATTTTCATTTCCATCAAACGAAGGGACATCCTTATGTTCCTAACACATTACCCCGTCCATATCAGTATAGATATCCAGCAGGATATTTTTCCCCATTGAGATCTGATGGGTTTTCAAAGTGTTCCTTTAATTTTTTTTGAGCAGTGTATGTTCTACCATTATAGTCCTTAGATGTGGTGTCTGCTTTTCTTTTTAGGCTTTTTTAAACTTTATATTCACATGGTGATCCTGACAGTAACTCACTAGCTGTCCTAGGGTGACAACGCTCACTCAGTGTACCATATCTATGGAATGCACTGGAAGTGTATTAGGACTACAGAACACCTCTGCAATAGGCTGATAAGGCTGCTGCTTATTGGAAAGCAGCCAATTAGTGTTGTCAGCCTACTATATCCTAAACTATAGATCGCTCCACTTCTGGAGACCCTTATGTTGCCCCAGATTGCATTGTTACCAGTGAGCATTGTGATTGCACATTGACTGATTCATCTCAGGAGACTTGTATGTTTGGTCTTTAGACCACATTATCCTTTGGAAGCCCTGATGGTTGTCAAAGACTGAACTTTCTAGATACTGTAATGCCTTCTACACAGACCACATCATCTACTTTGAGGTCTTGATGACTGACACAACATTCACATCATTTGCCACATGGATCATATTGGAAACCCAATGACTACCATACAATTCACTCGCACCTCTATGGGAATCCCAATGACAGCCATACAGATCACATTGTCTATAAGGACCCCGGTGTTTGCTACACAAATCATAACCTCTAGAGGGACAATCATACAAATCACACCATCTACGAGGACCCCAATGACAACCATATAGATTACAGTGTCTAAAGCAGGGGTCTCCAAACTTTCTAAACAAAGGGCCAGTTTGGTTTCCTTCAGACATTAGGGGGGCCATACATTGGTATGAGTGGGGGGAGTATTGCCCCATTATTGGTGTAAGTGAGAGGAATGATGCCCCTACATTGGTGTCTGTGAGCTCCAAGCTTTCCTCCTCTCCAACTCCAGGCTCGTAGGCAGGCCCCGTCCCTCCTGGCAGCCTTCTTCCTCCAGCCTTACATCTTCCTCCTCCTTCTTCCAACCAACTCCTCACACTCCTGCTACTGAGCAGGCTCCTACACCTTTTTTTTCTTTTTAAATTCTTTATTTATTCTTTAACAATTTTGCATGTCATACAGGGATTATCGAGGCTCGCAGGCACCCATTACAATAAGTTTTGATGACGAAACGCGTAGGTTGGAGTCACACTGTGTGATGTCATCGCGCTCTGGAAGGACAGTGGCCATCTTGTTAGATTGAAACAACCCATTGTGATATGCTGTTTTTGATTATGTCTATGTAAGTGCTATTTTTTTAAATCTTTGGGTTGAACTTTTCTACTACACTATGAGCTGGCATTCTTTCTTTATATGGTGTTGTGTCACTCAGTGGGAGGTTTGCTGCTCAGGATACCTGTGATCTGGAGAAGCCTGCACTTAGGATTGTGCCAGTTGGATTTATTTAGGCCGGTCCTTTGGGCAGTCAGACTTTCTGGTAAGAGGCTATCTTATTGGGTGAAAGGTGATGGTCTTCTCTTTGGATCGGGGTTTTCCCTCAAGCACTAGCTTCTGCCTGTCTATGTGGATCCCATATGGACTTTGTTGCCACCTGTGTGTGTTTATACGTTGTTTTTTTTGCGATAAAATTATGGTTTATGTATTGACAGCGCTGCAATTTTTTCGTTATTATTTATGTTTTCCCTATTGAATGTGCAAGATGCTTTATTATTCTGGTTATTTGGAGTCTAAGGCTGGCCATACATGGGTCAAAATTCGACCAATTTTCCGTCCGAAAATCGCACCTAAGAATAATCGGCCGATTTTCGCTTTGTTAGTGGGTCAATGGCACCGGCCGATTTTCGTGGTTCCTCCCCTTTTCGATAATCCGGCATGTTGGAAAATTTGTGAAAAACAACCGATTTTCGACTCAATGATGGTCAAATCGTACGATCATTTTTCCAAAAAGAATATGCGCATGAGCCGTGACCTGGAAGGAACAGAAGTTTCGCCTGTTATATGGGGTGAACTTTATGACTTGTTCAGCTGATTTTCTAAATTATTGATGGCACCATCGGATTACTGAGCGAACTACGTCTTCGATTTTCGGATGAAAAATCATTTGGAATTCGAATCATGTATGGCCTGCATAAGTGCAAGTTTCTTTTACATCACAACAAGTAGTCTGGGTCAGGAGCAAGATACATATATCAAAATAAATGCACCAAACATGGACCAGCCGGGAAAAGGGCCAACGAGGCAATGACAGTTTAGCTTCCTTCTCCCAAAGGCCTCTGACTCATATAAATCCTGTACAACATTAACTTTTATTACAGACAGAAAAAACTAAAAGACGGACAGAACGAAACAAAAGACAGAAAGAGAGCCATACTCATGGAAGAAGAGAGAAAAAGAGAAAGAGAGCCATACTCATGGAAGAAGAGAGAAAAAGAAAGAGAAGGGAAAAAGAGAAAAAACAAAAAAAAAGGGGGGGGCAGGAAGAATAAAGAACAGGAAGCGAAAAGGAAAAAGGGAGAGATGAGTGTCACGTACAGGGGTGGACTGACAACTCATGGGGCCCCCAGGCAATAGGGGATCATGGGGTCCCTGTGTCCCTGCCCACACTCAAAGCACACCCAAAAAAGCCTATAAAAAAAGGTACCAGAGGCATTTCATGGGGCCCCCTACTTACCCTGGGCCCTCGGGCAGTGCCCGAGTGCTTGAATGGTCAGTCCACCCCTGGTCACGTACCTGGTCAGAGGCCAGAGTGCTGAGAGGGCTCCCCTTGCAGCTAAGTGCAGAACACCCCTGAAGGTAGGAACAGGAGGTGCTTGACCCAGAGAAGCACAGGTTGCCAGTGGGTTAAGATGATGATCACCTGGTAATGGCAGGATCAACAGAAGTGACTGCAGACCTGAAGGTCTCCAGACGTGCCAGGCAGAACTTGGTAGAGGACAGATGTTCTCCAGACGAAGCAGGCAGAACTAAGCAGAAGGCAGGAGGCAAGGTAGGAGCCAGGCTAGAGGTCATGCACAGGTGATCAATCAGAAGCAGGAGCCAGAAGCAGGCTGAGGGTCAAACACCAAAGATCATGCAGGAGCGAGGTCAGAGGGATAAGCCGAGATCATTCACTGGTAGTCAGGCAGCAGCAGTTGGTGGAGCAAGCTGGGTCATACACAGGAAGTAGGCAGTAGAAGAATCCATAACACAAGCAGAGGTCAGAGCCAGGAGAAGAGTCAAGTCCATGGCAGGGGCGAACTGACCATTTGGAAACTCTGGAGCGCTGCCCGTGGGCCCGGGGTCAGTAGGGGGCCCCATGAGATGCCCCTGGTACCTTTTTCATAGGATTTTTTGAGTTTGGGCAAGGACATAGGGGCCCCATGATCCCCTATTGCCCGGGGGCCCCATGAGTTGTCAGTCCACCCCTGGTCCATGGGCAATCCCAGTCAGCAATGAGCATCCAACACAGGAGCACATGGGAACAGGGGGCTGAGGATCATCCAGTGATTTGTGCTGACTTTAAATAGGCCAGTGGGTGCCAGCAACTGTCATGCTTTGCGTGTGCCATTGCGCATCTGCGTGCACGATCGCGTGCTCATGCGCATTTACACAACCGTGCACCTGCACCCTACGGTTGTGCGCATTTCTGGGGTATACCGAGGATTGGCAGATGTGCCCGTTCTTCTGCGGCTGATCCTCTGACAATGAGTGCCATTAGTACAGTGTCAGTACTTTTTATTAGCACTGATCATTGTATTGGTGTCACTGGGGATGTCAATGACACCAAGTCAGTCCCCCCCCAGTGTCAGAATGCCCACCAAAGTCCCGCCATAAGTCGCTGATCGCCGCCATTACTAGTATAAAATAAAAAAAGCCCAGTATCTATACCGCCATTTGTAAATGCTATAACTTTCACGTAAACCAATTAATTTACACGTATTGGGATTTTTTTTTAGCAAAGACATGAAGCAGAATACATTTTGGCCGAAATTTATGATGAAATTTGATTTTTTACATTTTTATACTGGACATGTTTAATAGCAAAGCGTCAAAAATATAGTTTTTTTCTTAAAATTGTCAATCTTTTTTTTTATAGCGCAAAAAATAAAAACCGCACAGGTGATCAAATACCACTGAAAGAAAGCTCAATTTGTGGGAAAAAAAGGACATAAATTTCATTTGGGTGCAGCGTTGCATGACCGCGCAATTGTCAGTTAATCGTATCACAAAAAATGGCCTGGTCAGGAAGGGGGGTAAATCCTTTGGAGGGCGAGGGGTTACTAAAGGCATTTTTGTTAGTTTTGGATTGGATAGACTGGAGATGGATGGAATAGATGGACAGGACCCGTCAGGTTTGTATCTCTGTCTCTATATGTCACCCAGAGGGACAGAAAGTCACACATTTTGGGTTGTCCCCATAGCAGGAATAGAGGGGAAACCCTCCAATGGGGACACCACGTCAGGGATTTCCTCTCACTTCCTGATTGGCTACGGGGACAGGAAGTGAAAGGAAATCTCCCCAATGGGACACAGATGGTGATAAAGAGACCTGACAGGGATATAATCTCCATTACTCCTCCCTTCCTTAGCCTCTCATGGCTCCTCTGTGGTGATAACTGAGAGCTCTCGGCTCTGGGATTTGTTATGGAAGGTATATACACTATTATACGTCATCATTGTACATTGTGTGACGACAAGTCCGCCAATACTGACGACATGAGACTTTGTCCGTCAATGTTACAGTGAGGAGGGGGAGGAGCCTGTCTGGGGCACTTCGCTCTCTGAGGTGATTTGTCCCTCCCTGCGCCTCGTCCCCGCCCCTCTCTGCGCCCTCCAGCGGCCGCCACGTCAGCGGACTCCGGGAAGATGGCGTTCACTTTGTACTCCCTGCTGCAGGCCGCCCTGCTCTGTGTCAATGCCATCGCCGTACTACATGAGGAGAGGTTCCTGAGCAAGAGTGAGAGCCGGGGGAGGGGAGGGCATGGGGAGCCGGAACTACGGGCCTCTTCTGACAGGGGGCGCTGTGCATGCTGGGACTTGTAGTTCCTCCACAACTGGCCGGACCTGGGGTGTCAGATGGGAGGGCTGGGGATTGACTATAGAGACCCCATGTCTGTCCTCTACACCACATCATCCTGAGGGCCAGGGACCACAATGACTGCCATACAGAATCACATCATTTATAGAGACCACAATGACTGCCATACAGATTCACCTCATCTATAGAGCCCACGATGACTGCCGTACAGAATCACCTCATCTGTAGAGCCCACGATGACTGCCGTACAGAATCACCTCATCTGTAGAGCCCACAATGACTGCCGTACAGAATCACCTCATCTGTAGAGCCCACAATGACTGCCGTACAGAATCACCTCATCTATAGAGACCACGATGACTGCCGTACAGATTCACCTCATCTATAGAGACCCCATATCTGTCCTCTACACCACATCATCCTGGGGGCAGGGACCACAATGACTGCCATACAGAATCACCTCATCTTTGGGGACCACGATGACTGCCGTACAGATTCACCACATCTTTGGAGACCACGATGACTGCCGTACAGATTCACCTCATCTATAGAGACCACGATGACTGCCATAGAGAATCACATCATCTATAGAGACCACAATGACTGCCGTACAGAATCACCTCATCTATAGAGACCACAATGACTGCCGTACTGAATCACCTCATCTATAGAGACCACAATGACTGCTGTACAGAATCACATCATCTTTGGGGACCACAATGACTGCCGTACAGATTCACCTCATCTTTGGGGACCACAATGATTGCTGTACAGAATCACCTCATCTATAGAGACCACCTTGACTGCCATGCAGATCATATCTATAGTGATCACAATTACTGCCATACAGATCACATCATCTATAGGGACCACAATGACTGCCGTACAGAATCACCTCATCTATAGGGACTACCTTGACTGCCATATAGATCACATCACCTACGGGGACTACAATGACTGCCGTACAGATAACATCATCTGTAGGGACCACAATGACTGCTGTGGCTTCCCCAGGATGATAAATGTCCAGTGCCGGGTGGGTGGGGGGTGAAGGACTCTACACGGACATGATTGATCCCCTGGCTGTGTGTTCTGTTCGTACGTCCTCGTTGTCCTGTACCCTCCTTTCACCATGCGTTTTCTTTGCTCTGACACACAGTTGGCTGGGGAGCAGACCAGGGGATCGGTGGATTTGGTGAGGAGCCGGGAATCAAGTCTCAGCTGATGAACCTCGTGCGGTCAGTGCGGACGGTGATGAGAGGTAAGTCTTCTACCAGCAGAGATGGAAGGTAGGTCCGGGTCACAGCGATCCCACTTACAACTTCACTGCAAGTCACATGATTTCAGCGTCTGATGACACATGATTTCAGCGTCTGATGTCACATGATTTCAGCGTCTGATGTCACATGATTTCAGCGTCTGATGTCATTCTGACCGGAGGTGCAAGACACAGATGTCTACACAGGTCACACATGAAGCAATCCATACATTAGAGATCGGTGCGGCTCCAGCCAA
The DNA here is from genome assembly GCF_062004578.1 of Staurois parvus. NCBI lineage: Eukaryota > Metazoa > Chordata > Amphibia > Anura > Ranidae > Staurois > Staurois parvus. The sequence continues at coordinate 1,194,084 of NW_028318068.1, forward strand.
GTGGGAATCACACTGATATGACCACTCTAATTGCGGACAATAGGGGGTGACATACCGTGCGATTTGCAGCTCTCATGACAAGTCGCCCCCGGCGTGACCGGGGGGTGTAAGATGGAAACATCTGGACTCCTAAAGCGGCACTCTAACTACAGCTTTCTTTTTTTTCTTGGCGGTAGGGATAGGTAAGCCATACACATTTATATCTCTCGGTTCCTCCAAAATGGTTTAACCCCTCCCCCTCCAGAGGATTTTCCCCCCTTCCTGATCAGGCCATTTTTTGCGTTACGGTGCTGCATTACTGGCATTTGCACGGTCATGCAACGCTGCACCCAAATTTATGTACTTTTTCCCCACAAATAGAGCTTTCTTTAGGTGGGATTTGACCGCCTGTGCGTTTTTTATTTATTTTATAAACAAACGACAATTTTGAGAATGAAAAACAATATTTTTGACTTTTTGCTATTAAACATGTCCAGTAAAAAAATTTAAAAAATCAAATTTCATGATAAATTTAGGGCAAAATATATCCTGCTCCGTGTCTTTGCTAAAAAAAAATCCCAATATGTGTAAATGAATTGGTTTATGTGAACGTTCTAGCGGTATAGATACTGGGATTGTTTTTATTTTGTATACTAGTAATGGTGGCGATCAGCAACTTATAGTAGGACTTCAGGACTGGGCGGGCATTCTGACACTGGGGGGAGGAACTGACTGTCACTGATATCCCCAGTGACACCAATACAGTGATCAGTGCTAATAAAAAGCACTGACACTGTACTAATGGCACTGGGCAGGAAGGGGTAACATCTGGAGCAATCAAAGGGTTAACTGTGTGCTACAATGTAGGCACACTGCTCTGTGTTTGTCTGCTATGCAGATCCATGTAAAGCAGTGTACAGAAGCTGACAGGGGAGAGATCTGTATTGTTTACATACAGCCCCTCCCCTGTCAGTGATACTCTGTGATCACCGGCTGCCGGCGGAGAATCACTGGCCGGGACCCGGTGATCGACAGCTGAGGCCGCCAGTGGAGGCGCGGGAAGGGCGCGTGTGTGTCCCCTACCCGGAAATGCAAAATCACGTATATATACATTTTTTCTCCACACATAGTGTTGTGTGTTCTTCCCAAACAACTCAATCTTGGTTTCATCTGTCCACAGTATATTTTGCCAGTAGTGCTGTGGAACATCCAGGTGCTCTTTTGCAAACTTCAAACGTGCTGCAATATTCTTTTTGGACAGCAATGGCTTCCTCCGTGGTGTCCTCCCATGTACTCCATTCTTGTTTAATGTTTTCCTTATTGTAGATGTGTCAACAAAAATGTTAGCATGTGCCAGAGATTTCTGTAGGTCTTTAGCTGACACTCTGGGATTCTTCTTTACCTCATGCAGCATTCTGCGCTGTGCTCTTGCAGTCATTTTTACAGGACGACCATGCCTAGGGAGAGTAGCAACAGTGCTAAACTTTCTCCATTTGCAGACAGTCTGTCTTACCGTGGACACATGAACATCAAGGCTTTTGGAGATACTTTTGTAACCCTTTCCAGCTTCATGCAAGTCAACAATTCTTGATCGTAGGTCTTCTGAGAGCTCTTTTCTGCGAGGCATGGTTCACATCAGACAGTGCTTCTTGAAACCAGTAAACCCAAAACAGGTGTGTGTTTTTTAAGGGCAGGACAGCTGTCAGCAACACATCCAATATCATCACACTGATTGGAGTCAAGGTTGGCTCACTCCTGGCTCCAATTAGCTCGGGGAGAAGTCATTAAGCTAGGGCCTCACATACTTTTTCCTCCCTGCACTGTGAATGTTTACATGTTATGTGCAATTAAACCATGGCATCATCTAATGTTTGTGTAGTATTATGTTCAGCAGACTGTGTTCTTCTATTGTTGTGACTTAGATGACTTTCAGAGCACATTTTATGCCCAATTCATGCAAAACTCCACGTAATCCCAAGAGGTTCACATACTTTTTCTTGCAACTGTATACATGCGCGCCCCCTACCCGGAAATGCAAAATTTCTGCTATAGGACGGCAGGCAAGCAATTAAAGGATAAGTTCACCTCTTAGATAAAAAAATAATAAATGCTTTCCCTCCAGCTTTCTTGCCTGCACCTCTCTATGGGCTTTCTGGTTGAAATCTGGAAGAGGTGTCAGTGGACTGCAAGGGCGTTCATCAGCACCCCCCCACAGCCCATAGAAAACAACAAGCTATCTGCTGTGGCAGCAGATGGGACTTGTAGTCCTCCATTCACAGGTCACTGTGAATGAATGTGACAGCAGCTGTAGGGGAGAGGATCCCCCACCCGCTGTCACAGAGGAAGAGGGCACAAGCTGGAACCCTAAATATGGGTGTAACTTGTTCCAAAGGTGAACTTGGCCTTTAACCCTTTTACTCCCCTTTGTGGCGGCAGAAAGGTGGGCTTTAACTTGCCAGGTCCACTGGGATTGTGTCTAACAGGGACAGGCAGACTCCTGCCTGATAGGTGGATGCAGTTGGGCGTCTTGTGCTGCCGCCCGATTGCTTCCACAGCCCCTGGTGCTGGTGCCTTTTAGATTCTTCAAGACTCATTAAAGGGAACCTGTCACCTAAAAATCATCACATAATATGTGTCCTCTATGTGATGGGAAAAAAAAGGTTAAGTAAAAAAATTATATTTTTTTTTTTCTGCAAAAAAAAAAGTTACACTCAAGCCCATAACATGCCCTCTCCTTAAAAAAAATGTTGAGCCCCACCCCCATGTATATGCACGTACGAACGTAAACGTCGGGGGGCCTACGCATGAAAACGTCGATTACAATACACATGTTACATATCAACGCACATGCCAGAGTGAGAGTAATGATTCTAGAACCAGACCTCCGCCACAAGGCTAAACTGATGTCCTATAGGGGCCTTTGAAGCATTGCCTATAGAAAATATAGGGTACTGAAGTGTGTCGCCATTTCATAGATACACACAAATTTAAGGTTTGGCATGTTGGGTATCTATTTATTCGGTACAACCTCGTCTTTTATAGTATACCAAAAACGTTGGTCATTAATTGCCTTTCTTTGGCCAAAATTCACTTTAGTGTGGTTTTTACAGACATTTTGCATTTCCTAGACCTTTGTGATAATATTGTGTGACATAAAAAATTGGAACTACCATTATTTTATTCTCTAGTACAGGGATCTCCAAACGTTGTAAACAAAGGGCCAGTTTACTGTCCTTCAGACTTTAGGGGGGCTGGACTGTGGCTATTGGAAGTAGAAAATGCCCTGACATCAGTGAGAGCAAACAATATGTCTGTGAGAGGAATTGATACCCCTCGTTGGTGTCATTGGGTGGGAAGAAACATGCCCCATCATTGGTGTCATTGGGTGGAACTGTGCCCCATCATTGGTGTCATTGGGAGGAACTGTGCCACATCATTGGTGTCATTTGGAGGAACTGTGCCCCATCATTAGTGTCATTGGGAGGAACTGTGCCCCATCATTGGTGTCATTGGGAGGAAATTTGCCCCATCATTGGTGTCATTGGGAGGAACTGTGCCCCTTCATTGGTGTCATTGGGAGGAAATTTGCCCCATCATTGGTGTCATTGGGTGGAACTGTGCCCCATCATTGGTTTGGGAGGAACTGTGCCCCATCATTGGTGTCATTGGGAGGAACTGTGCCCCATCATTGGTGTCATTGGGAGGAACTGTGTCCCATCATTTGTGTCATTGGGAGGAACTGTGCCCCATCATTGGTGTCATTGGGAGGAACTGTGCCCCATCATTGGTGTCATTGGGAGGAACTGTGCCCCATCATTGGTATCATTGGGAGGAACTGTGCCCCATCATTGGTGTCATTGGGAGGAACTGTGCCCCATCATTGGTGTCATTGGGAGGAACTGTGCCCCATCATTGGTGTCATTGGGTGGAACTGTGCCCCATCATTGGTGTCATTGGGTGGAACTGTGCCCCATCATTGGTGTCATTGGGAGGAACTATGCCCCATCATTGGTGTCATTGGGAGGAACTGTGCCCTTTTGTTTGTTTCAGTGGAGGGAATTATGTCCCATTGTTGGTGTCTGAGGATGAAACATTGCCCCAAGGGCCAGATAAAAGCAAGCAAAGGGCCGCATCCGGCCCCCGGGCCACAGTTTGGAGACCACTGCTCTAGGGTGTCTGCTTTCAGAAAATATATCATGTCTGGGAGTTTTGTGTAATCTTCATGCCTGAAATTATTTTTTAAACCTGTGCAAAACCGCCTCCGGCAGCGAAAGGGTTAACACCTGCAGCACATGTGTGTCTCTGGGCAGGCCATGTTCATGTGCTGGGAGCGCGCTCACTCTGCACTCCCAGCCCAAAGATCAATCTGCCAAAATTGGCTGTCAGTCCAGACTAAACATTGGTAACCAGCTTCCGATCACGTGACCGCCGTGAAAACAGCCAATCACCGTAGTGGCCTGATCGCCAATCCTTCCCGCCCCCCTGAGCGTTCAGAACTTTTAAAGGGGACGCCAGGGCGGGCAGGAAGAAACAGCATGGATGGAGGAACCTGCCGGCTATTGTATTCAGACAACCATAACACTTGCAGCTGCCTGAATACCTGAACAGTGACTGTATCTTATCAGTCGGGCCGGGTGGTGCCGAGAGCCTGACAACTGAAGCATGAACAAAACAGTTACCGGCAGGTATTAGTAATTGGTATCAGCGAGTACAAAAAAAAAAAGTATCAGTATTCGTACTCGCTGTTAAAAAAAAATATATATATATAAATAAAAATATCGGTGCAATCCTAGTGATAAATGAACAGATGCATTCTCTACTTTTGTAAATCAAAAAATCAAAAAGGAAAACATTTTGGCCAAAGCTCCACTTGAGCTGCTTGTTTGTCAGGATATCCTCTAATATCAACCACTTCCAGTTCGGACACTTCCCCCCCCCCCCCCCCCCCTTCCAGTCCGGACACTTTCACCCCCTTCCAGTCCGGACACTTTCACCCCCTTCCAGTCCGGACACTTTCACCCCCTTCCAGTCCGGACACTTTCACCCCCTTCCAGTCCGGACACTTTCACCCCCTTCCAGTCCGGACACTTTCACTCCCTTCCAGTCCAGACACTCCCCCCCCCCCCCCCCCTTCCAGTCCGGACACTCCCCCCCCCCCCCCCCCCTTCCAGTCCGGACACTCCCCCCCCCCCCCCCCCTTCCAGTCCGGACACTTTCCCCCCCTTCCAGTCCGGACACTTTCACCCCCTTCCTGTCCAGGCCAATTTTCAGTTTTCAGTGCTATCACACTTTGAATGACAATTGCGCGGTCATGCAACACTGTACCCATATGAATTTTTTAGCATTTTTTTTTAGACAGATAAAGCTTTATTTTGGTGGTGTTTATTCTCCACTGGGATTTTTTTTTTTTGCTATGTAAATAAAAAAGTCCAAAAATTTTGAAAAAAAGTGTTTTTCTTATAACATTTTGCAAATAAATAATATTTCATCATAAATCTTGGCCAAAATGTATTCCGTTATCTTTTTAGTAAAAAAAAAAAATAACCCAAATTAGTTTATAACCAAAAATAATTTTTAAACTTTTTTTTTACATTTTTATTTTATTTTTTTATATTATTTATGTTTTTTTTTACATACTGTCACCCTAGCAGTACATTGTCACCATAGTGACACTGTACTACTTGGGGGGGTGATGAAGATTTTTTTTTTTACACTGATTGCTTTTACACCCATAAAGGCTGTAAAAGCAATCATTTCGATTTTTTTTAATATACTTTTTTTTTTTTACATACTGTCACCCCAGCAGTACAGTGTCACCATCACAAAATGTAGGTTCAATTGCCATTATTTTCAGTGGCACCTAAAACGCAGTATGGTTTTGCCACAATTGTTCGATATATGGTGTGGCAAATCACATCACTTAAAGCTTGTCACCAGAGGAAGCTCCTGCTCCTTTTTGGGCGACAAGCTTCACACGATGTGATTTGCTGCAATTGCCATACAATAAATCACGCAACACTCATAACAAAACCACACTGGTGCCATTGAAAATAAAGGCACTTGAACCTGCATTTTGTAATTTTACTGTAGTGTGGTTTGAGATTGCAGGCAGAATCGCAGTGATATAGTGAATGCAGGGTCCGGGGAGACCGATATAGTGAATGCAGGGTCCGGGGAGAGCGGATATAGTGAATGCAGGGTCCGGGGAGACCGATATAGTGAATGCAGGGTCCGGGGAGACCGATATAGTGAATGCAGGGTCCGGGGAGAGCAGATATAGTGAATGCAGGGTCCGGGGAGACCGGATATAGTGAATGCAGGGTCCGGGGAGAGCGGATATAGTGAATGCAGGGTCCGGGGAGACCGGATATAGTGAATGCAGGGTCCGGGGAGACCGATATAGTGAATGCAGGGTCCGGGGAGACCGGATATAGTGAATGCAGGGTCCGGGGAGAGCGGATATAGTGAATGCAGGGTCTGGGGAGACCGGATATAGTGAATGCAGGGTCCGGGGAGACCGGATATAGTGAATGCAGGGTCTGGGGAGACCGGATATAGTGAATGCAGGGTCCAGGGAGACCAGATATAGTGAATGCAGGCTCTTGGGTTTAGGAACACTTTAAAGTGATACTAAAGGAGTAAGTTTTTTTACCTTAATTCATTCTCTGCATATAGTTAACCCCCCTCCTCCTTATACTTACCTGAGTCAATCATAACCAGTGAGGAGGGAGTGGGGGGTGGGGCTGAGCCGTGCTGCTCTGTGTGTCTAATGGACACACAAAACAGGGCTTAGGAGCGAGCATACATGAGTGCCCCTGTAGCAAGCGACTTGTCATGGTGGGCACTCAGTGAGGGGGGAAAGGGCCAGGACTGCTAGCGGGGGACCCCAGAAGAGGAGGATCCGGGCTGCTCTGGGCAAAACCATTACATAGAGCAGGTAAGTATAACATGTTTTTTTTTTTTTTATTTATCCTTTACAATTACTTAAGCTGTCCATGCATCGATCGAAGTTCGGTCAGTTCAGCCAAAGTGGACAGTTTTTTTTAAAAATATTTATTTTTTGTATATATAAAATTGTATTGTATTTGACTTTTTAAGTAATATCAGGAATGTAAATTAATGAATTTAAAAAATACAATCCAGTAATGTAAAATAACTTTTATTGAAAGTAACACACAAAAATTAGACAGAAAATAAAATGAAACAAACTACAGTCAGGTCCATAAATATTGTGACATGGACACAATGCTAACATTTTTGGCTCTATACACCACCACAATGGATTTGAAATGAAACAAACAAGATGTGCTTTAACTGCAGACTGTCAGCTTTAATTTGAGGGTATTAACATCCAAATCAGGTGAACGGTGTAGGAATTACAACAGTTTGCATATGTGCCTCCCACTTGTTAAGGGACCAAAAGTAATGGGACAGAATAATAATCATAAATCAAACTTTCACTTTTTAATACTTGGTTGCAAATCCTTTGCAGTCAATTACAGCCTGAAGGTTGGAACGCATAGACATCACCAGACGCTGGGTTTCATCCCTGGTGATGCTCTGCCAGGCCTCTACTGCAACTGTCTTCAGTTCCTGCTTGTTCTTGGGGCATTTTCCCTTCAGTTTTGTCTTCAGCAAGTGAAATGCATGCTCAATCAGATTCAGGTCAGGTGATTGACTTGGCCATTGCATAACATTCCACTTCTTTCCCTTTAAAAACTCTTTGGTTGCTTTTGCAGTATGCTTTGGGTCATTGTCCATCTGCACTGTGAAGCGTCCAATGAGTTCTGAAGCATTTGGCTGAATATGAGCAGATAATATTCCCGAAACACTTCAGAATTCATCCTGCTGCTTTTGTCAGCAGTCACATCATTATTATTATTATTATTATTATTATACAGTATTTATAAAGCGCCAATAGTTCGCTCAGCGCTGTACATTACAAAGGGAGACAGAACATGTGACAGAACAATACCAATACAATGCAAAACATGAGGGGTTCGAGGGCCCTGCTCCTTGGAGCTTACAATCTAGGAGGGAGGGGATGGTGGCACAGGAGGAGATAGCTGTGGGGGATGGAGTGGTTGGAAGAGTGGAGGAGGTCTGCAAGTTAGCAGGGGGTGGGGTAGGCTTCCCTGAAGAGATGGGTTTTCAGGGTGCGCCTAAAGGAGAGGAGAGTAGGTGATAATCTGATGGGTTGGGGCAGGGAGTTCCAGAGGATGGGTGACACCCTGGAGAAGTCCTGGAGGCGGGCATGGGAGGAGGAGACCAGGGAACTAGAGAGAAGGAGGTCTTGTGAGGAGCGGAGTGTGCGTGTTGGGCGGTACTTGGATATTAGGTCAGAGATGTAGTTCGGGGCAGTATGGTGGACAGCTTTGTACGTCAGCGTTAGGATTTTGAATTTGATCCGTTGCGCAATCGGAAGCCAGTGGAGGGATTGGCAGAGGGGGGTGGCGGAGACAGAGCGGTTGGAAAGGTGAATGAGTCTGGCAGCCGTGTTCAGGATGGACTGAAGAGGGGATAGCCAGCGGCGAGGCAGGCCAGTGAGGAGGGAGTAATCAATAAATACAAGAGAACCAGTTCCATTGGCAGCCATACATGCCCACGCCATGACACTACCACCACCATGCTTCACTGATGAGGTGGTATGCTTAGGATCATGAGCAGTTCCTTTCCTTCTCCATACTCTTCTCTTCCCATCACTCTGGTACAAGTTGATCTTGGTCTCATCTGTCCATAGGATGTTGTTCCAGAACTGTGAAGGCTTTTTTAGATGTTGTTTGGCAAACTCTAATCTGGCCTTCCTGTTTTTGAGGCTCACCAATGGATTCCATCTTGTGGTGAACCCTCTGTATTCACTCTGGTGAAGTCTTCTCTTGATTGTTGATTTGACACACATACACCTACCTCCTGGAGAGTGTTCTTGATCTGGCCAACTGTTGTGAAGGGTGTTTTCTTCACCAGGGAAAGAATTCTTTGGTCATCCACCACAGTTGTTTTCCGTGGTCTTCCGGGTCTTTTGGTGTTGCTGAGCTCACCGCTGCGTTCCTTCTTTTTAAGAATGTTTCAAACAGTTGTTTTGGCCACGCCTAATGTTTTTGCTATCTCTCTGATGGGTTTGTTTTGTTTTTTCAGCCTAATGATGGCTTGCTTCACTGATAGTGACAGCTCTTTGGATCTCATCTTGAGAGTTGACAGCAACAGATTCCAAATGCAAATAGCACACTTGGAATGAACTCTGGACCTTTTATCTGCTCATTGTAATTGGGATAATGAGGGAATAACACACACCTGGCCATGGAACAGCTGAGAAGCCAATTGTCCCATTACTTTTGGTCCCTTAACAAGTGGGAGGCACATATGCAAACTGTTGTAATTCCTACACCGTTCACCTGATTTGGATGTAAATACCCTCAAAATAAAGCTGACAGTCTGCAGTTAAAGCACATCTTGTTCGTTTCATTTCAAATCCATTGTGGTGGTGTATAGAGCCAAAAATGTTAGAATTGTGTCGATGTCCCAATATTTATGGACCTGACTGTATATTGCCAAAAGTATTGTCCCCGCCCTCCAAATCATGTGATTCAGGTGTTCCAATCCCCTCCATGGACACAGGTGTATACAATCCAGCCCCTAGGCATGCAGACTGCTTCTACAAACATTGGTGAAAGAATGGGTCGCTCTCAGGAGCTCATTGACTCCAAGCGTGGTCCCGTGATAGGTGGCCACCTGTGTGATAAGTCCATCCGTGACATTTCCTGGCTACTAAATATTCCACGCTCAACTGTTAGTGGGATTATAACAAAGTGGAAGCAACTGGGAACAACAGACACTCAGCCACCAAGTGGTAGGCCACGTCACATGACAGAGCGGGGTCAGCGCATGCTGAAGTGCACAGTGCGCAGAAGTCACCAACTGTCTGCAGAGTCAATAGCTAAAGACCTCCAAACTTGGTGTGGCCTTCAGATTAGCACAACCACAGTGCGTAGAGAGCTTCATGGAATGGGTTTCCATGGCGGAGCAGCTGCATCCAAGCCTTACATCACCAAGTGCAATGCAAAGCGTTGGATGCCGTGGTGTAAAGCACGCCGCCACTGGACTCTAGAGCAGTAAAGATATGTTCTCTGGAGTGACCAATCGCGCTTCTCTGTCTGGCAATCCAATGGATGTGTCTGGATTTGGCGGTTGCCAGGAGAACGGTACTTGCCTGTCTGCATTGTGACAAGTGTAAAGTTTGGTGGAGGGGGATTATGGTGTGGGGTTGTTTTTCAGGGGTTGGGCTTGGCCCCCTAGTTCCAGCGAAGGGAACTCTTAAGGCGTCAGCATAACAAGACATTTTGGACAATTTCATGCTCCCAACTTTGTGTGAACAGTTAGGGGATGGCCCCTTCCTGTTCCAACATGACTGCACACCAGTGCCTCCTCCCCCGACATCAGTGCCTGACCTCACAAATGTGCTTCTGGAAGAATGGTCCAACCTTCCCATAGACACCCTCCTAAACCTTGTGGACGGCCTTTCCAGAAGAGCTGAAACTGTTATAGCTGCAAAGGGCGGGGCCAACTCAATATTGAACCCTACGGACTAAGACTGGGGGGCCATTAAAGTTTATGTGTGTGGAAAGGCAGTCTCAATACTTTTGGCAATATAGTGTATAAGAAATAAAAAAACTTAAATGGAGGGTTTTTTGCATTGAAGTCAATGGGATGTCATTTTGCCTTGAAGTCAATAGGGGGCGTTTTTGCTTTGAAGTCAATGAGACGAAATTTCCCATTGAAGTCAATGGAACACTTTTTCCCATTGAAGTCAATGGAACACTTTTTCCCATTGAAGTCAATGGGACGCTTTTTCCCATTGAAGTCAATGGGACGCTATTTCCTATTGAAGTCAATGGGACGCGATTCCCCATTAAAGTCAATGGGACGCGATTCCCCATTGAAGTCAATGGGATGCTTTTTCCCATTGAAGTCAATGGGACGCGATTTCCCATTGAAGTCAATGGGACGCGATTTCCCATTGAAGTCAATGGGACGCGATTTCCCATTGAAGTCAATGGGACGCGATTTCCCATTGAAGTCAATGGGACGCGATTTCCCATTGAAGTCAATGGGACGCGATTTCCCATTAAAGTCAATGGGACGCGATTTCCCATTAAAGTCAATGGGACGCGATTTCCCATTGAAGTCAGTGGGACGCGATTTCCATTTGAAGTCAGTGGGACGCGATTTTGCATTGACATCTATGCCGTAAATGTACTCTGAGCTGTGCATGCACGTGACTCCATGTCCATGACAGTCGACAGGCAGGAGGAAGCATTTATAACAAAGGAGACCATTAGGATCTCTTCTGTCGTAAACCCCTCTGACTGTCCTATGAGGCTGCATGACTCCTAACCCTCTGTCTGGACAGTGCTGATTGGCCCTGTGCCGATCACATGCACCAAAAAAAAAAATCTTTCTAGCAAGACACACCAAACAGAGCATGTGCAGACTTGCCACTGCTGCTATGTACTATGGCAGATGGATTGGGGACAGTAAAAAAGGGGGAGGATCAGAGAAGACAGGATCAAACTGCTTTTTCACACAGTGCAGAGAATTAACCCCTTAGGTTCCACAGTGAGTATAACAAGCATGCTTTACTGCATCTACAGACTGATTGTACTGTTGTGGGTTTAGTAACACTTGGAATGTACAACAGCTATATAAAAAAAAATTTGGTAAGAATGTTAATCCAACTGAATACCTTTCATGATCAAAAGGTTTATCATTTATGGCAATGCTTTATAGTTGTTTTTTTTGGGGAGGGGATAGACTTGTGTCTGTTAACTACTTCCCGTCAGGCCGCTGTATATAAACGGCCGGACGGTGGCAGTGCAGGGGTGGGTTGCTGTTCATAAACTGCACCCGCCATTTTGGATTGTGCGCGTTCCCTGGTAGCGCGTGGCACTGCGATCCCGGTGCCTGCTGTGTCCTCAGGACACAGCAGAACACTGATCGCTGTACGGGACCTCTGTGCGAGGTCCCGATCTTGTGATCACTGATTGGCAAATCAGTGATCACATGAATAGGTGTAAGCAAGATGCCACTTCTGACATCATTGCTTACTACGTGTGAAATCTGTGAATGATCACAGAGATCACATGGTACAAGGCTATTCACAACACCCTTGTACCATGTGACAAGCTGTGACCAATCACAGCTCACACAGTATTTCTCAATGGCTGCAAGAATGCAGCCAGAGAGGAGAAATCACTGCTTTTACAGCCTTTATGGGTATAAAAGCAATCAGTTTAAAAAAAATAAATAAATCTTCAGTGTCACTATGGTGACACTGTACTGTTAGGGTGATAGTATGTAAAAAAACAAAAAACATAAATAATAATATAAAAAAAAATATAAAAATGTAAAAAAATTCTTTTGAAAAATTATAATTTTTGGTTATAAACTTATTTGGGTTATATTTTTTTTTTTTTTTACTAAAAAGATAGCTGAATAAATTTTGGCCGAGATTTATGAAGAAAGATTATTTATTTGCAAAATTTTATAAGAAAAACACTTTTTTTTTTCAACATTTTTGGACATTTTAATTTATATAGCAAAAAAAATATAAAATCCCAGCGGTGAATAAATACCACCAAAATAAAGTTTTATCTGTCTCAAAAAAATGCTAAAAAAATTCATATGGGTACAGTGTTGCATGACCGCGCAATTGTCATTCAAAGTGTGATAGTGCTGAAAATTGGCCTGGACAGGAAGAGGGTAAAAGTGTCCGGACTGGAAGGGGGGGAAAGTGTCCGGACTGGAAGGGGGGGAAAGTGTCCGGACTGGAAGGGGGGGAAAGTGTCCGGACAGGAAGGGGGGGAAAGTGTCCGGACAGGAAGGGGGGGAAAGCGTCCGGACTGGAAGGGGGGGAAAGCGTCCGGACTGGAAGGGGGGGAAAGCGTCCGGACTGGAAGTGGTTAAACCTGACCTGCTCTGTAACTAATCACATTATATCTTAACTATATAAAGTTTAGAGAACTTTTCATTTATTTCTTTTTTTTTTTTGTCTCTGCAGTTCCACTAATAATTGTGAACTCCATATCGATCGTGCTACTTCTGTTGTTCGGCTAGATGTATGCTGACCAACAAATAAAATGAGGGAAGCACATGACCAGAAGACCAACTGATGAAGATCGTTTAGTGTGTATGAAGAGGAGACGCTGAACTTTTGCCCTACTGCAGATCATCTCCCAGTGTGAGGAGCGGACTTCTATGAACACATGGAGATTCATTCTACACCCCCCGCCTCACACACTCGCAGATTCCACAGAAAAGACGTTTTCCCCAAAGGACACATTGATACAAGAACTGTTTCTTTATGTTGTAGAGTGTTTACATGAGATTTTCTACCACAATGTGGATCCAAGATTACACGATAACATCCCCAAGTCTTCAGTTCATTGAATAAACCGATGAAATGCAGCACACCTTACCCGTATCACCGCTACACCTACCTATACTACCAATTGTACATCTTCTAAAAAGGAGGACCTTCCACCCAGACTGTCAGTACATGAAGATCTTGCTGTCGCAGAAAAGCAAACAAAATGTCTTAAGATAGTGAGATTCCTGAGCAGAAATAACCTGGCATCCTGTGTAAGCCCCACCCTTACTCCTCCAAGCCCCACCCCTTTTTTGTGCTGTGTCACCACTGGTGCAGAATAATGGCACGGCACAAAAGCTGTTGTTTTGGCTGCAGGAGGCAGGAACAAGCTTTCATACATCAGCTGTGACCTGCTCCTTTGTATCACATTGACCCCAGCAATAGATTTTGTAAATGTAATCCCTGTGATCTTTGTACTGATGTCTGTTTTTCTATAAAATTTGCATCTGCAATGGGCCTGTGGGGTTAATTTACAGAACTGCATTTTATCGGTTTATTGTGTTTATTTTATCTTCTCATCAAAAAGTTCTGTTCACAAACAAATATAGTGTGGGCTTGTTATTTGTTGTGTGCCATAGCTGTTTTACTGTTCAAGTCTTTAGTCAGGGATCACGGGTGATTTTTAACCACCTCCTGTCCGGCCGTTTGTATATAAAGAGCCGAGCAGTGGCAGTGCAGTGGCGGGTGGACGTTTATAAACGTCCTCCGCACCCCCTGCTTGTGCGTGCTCCCTGGGAGTGCACAGCATCACGATCCAGTGCCCACTGTGTCCTCCAGACACAGTGGAACACCGATCGTCCTACGGGACCTCTGTGTGAGGTCCCGATCATGTGATCACAGATTGGTCAATCAGTGATCACATGCAGAGTAGTAAGCAAGATGTCACTTCTGACATCATTGCTTACTACGTGTGGAATCTGTGAATGATTACAGAGGTCACATGGTACAAGGCTATTCACAACAGCCTTGTACCATGTGACAAGCTGTGACCAATCACAGCTCTCACAGTATTTCTCAATGGCTGCAAGAATGCAGCTAGAGAGAAGGAGAAATGATTGCTTTTACAGCCTTTATGGGTGTAAAAGCAATTAGTGTAAAAAAAAAAAAAATCTTCATCACCCCCCACAAGTAGTACAGTGTCACCATGGTGACACTACTGCTAGGGTGACAGTATGTAAAAGAAAAAAAAAAAACATAAATAATAATATAAAAATGTAAAAAAAATTTTAAAAAATGATAATTTTTGGTTATAAACTATATAAGAAAATTTATTATTTTATTGTATTATAAGAAAAACTTTTTCTCATTTATATAGCAAAAAAAGTAAAAATCCCAGTAGTGAATAAATACCACCAAAATAAAGCTTTATCTGTCTCAAACAAATGCTAAAAAATTCATATGGGTACAGTGTTGCATGACCGCGCAATTGTCATTCAAAGTGTGATAGCGCTGAAAGCTGAAAATTGGCCTGGGCAGGAAGGGGGTAAAAGTGTCCAGACATGAAGTGGTTAAGAGGACCTGTGCTATGGATATTGTGCTCAAAAATGACAAGCAAAGGCCCAGTCACCAGTGTTCCCTGCAATCTCCCTGTAACTAATCTTTTCCATGTTAATGGCAAGTCTGTTATACCCTGCTCTATGTGTGGAAGTGGCCATCTTGGTAGAGGCAGAGATTTGTTATTTTAGCGCTGCCCCTTTGATGGTTGGTGGGGTAATACTCAAGAAGCAGCAGAAGAGGAAGTACATATTCACACAATGGATATGTAGGGAGATCCTTGCACTGCAAATCCTTGGGTACAGCTTCCTCTCCAGCAAGGAGAACACTGAGTAGCACAGTGGCAACATTATCAAATCTCACTACAAATCTGGTGAGGGCAGCAGTCAGAGGGAGCAGATGATTAAACAATGCAGATAAACAGCTCTTAACCATTTCAATACCGGGCAATTTTACACCTTCCTGCCCAGGCCATTTTTCACGTTTCAGTGCTCTCACACTTTGAATGACAATTGCGCAGTCATACAACACTGTACCCAAACTAAAATTTTATCATTTTCTTCACACAACTAGAGCTTTCTTTTGGTGGTATTTAATCATCGCTGGGGGTTTTATTTTTTGCTAAATTAACAAAAAAAGGCCAAAAATGTTGAAAAAAATACACGTTTTTCTTTGTTTCCGTTATAAAAATTTACAAATAAATAATTGTTCTTCATAAATTTAGGCCGAGATGTATTCTGCTACATGTCTTTGGTGAAAATAACCCAAATTAGGATGTATTTTTTAGTTTGTAGGAAAGTTATAGAGTTCACAAACTATGGTATAGATCTGAATATTGATCAATCCTGAAGTACTGACGGCCAATCTAATTTCTTGAGGTCTAAGAATGTCAGAACAGTACAGATATCCCCCAAATGACCCCTTTTTGCAGAGTAGACAGTCCGACGTACTTCATAAGAGGCATGGCGAGTTTTTTGAAGTTGTATTTTTTTGTCATAATTTTTCGGAAAATGAAAAAATTAAAAAAATTATTTTCACTATTTTTTTTTTACATACTGTCACCAGTGCAGTACAGCGTCATCATATAACTGGCATGGCGGTGATCAGGGACACTGACTGGTGACAGTATGAAAAAAAAAAATATATATTTTTTTTTTAATTTTTTTTATTATTTTTAATTTTTTATTACTTTTTTTATTTTTTTTTAACTTTTTGTTTTCATATTTTACTATGACCAAAGTAGTACAATGTTACCATAGTAACATTGTACTACTTTGGGGAAGTGATCAGTATTTTTTTTTTTTTTTTTACACAATTTGCTTATAGCAAAGAAATACTTTGCTATAAGCAAGCATTTACCTGAATGAAATGGATTCATTCAGCTTTTTTTTTTTTTGTGCTTAGCTGTGATTTGGTCACAGCTAATCACATGACATGTGCATGTGATTAGCTGTGACCATTCACAGCTAGGCACTAGTATACAATGGATGGCATCATGAATGAAGCCATCCATTGTAGACAACTGTCATATGACCTGCTGTGATTGGTCACAGCAGGTCACATGGTACCTGCAACGGAGCCGGTACTCGGATCTGTCATCGGCCGTGTCCGAGGTACACGCCCGGTGACAGATCGAGCCGCTGCGCCGCTCTGCATTAGCGCAAACGGCGCATGTGCGGGAGCACGCCAAATGGCGTGCACCCGGAGTGGAGAAGCAACTTTCAAGCCGCCAAACGGCCATTGGCCGGGCGGCAAATGGTTAAGCTACATAACAGGAGTGTCTAGGCACAGGGAGCGCACTGTTGTTTAACCTCTTCACGCCGGCCACACACAACTGTGCGGCCTCCCAGCGCCTGGGCCTAGACGCCAAGTGGCCGCACATTTGCATTCTATTAAAAAAGGACATATGTGCACCCTGCTCGCTCCCAGCACACATGTGCGGTACTCACGGACCCTAAACCTCGCCCCGCCTCCCGGCTTCTGGAACCCTTAAAGGGCCGGGAGGCGCCGGCATGAAGGGGTTAAGTTCTTCCCATTCGGCCCATCCACCTAAACAGCCATACGGGAGCAGTGCCGAGGCAGGTGGATGTTTCTAAACTGCTTCCCGCATCCGATCCAGAAATGGTATGGCAGCTCGCGCTCCCGCGCTCTTCAATACTGCGCTGTTATTCCACACACTGTCCACTCTGCTGTTATAACAGCAGTGGAGGATGGGGGAAAGAAGCTGCTCCTAAATGGCGTGATAGGGTCCGGATGGAACAGCGGCTACCCATATGGAAGAAAAATATATTTGAAATGCTACAATTTTGGCCATATTCAATATATATATATACTGCATGTTGAAATGCATCTTTATCAAAAAATATATGAAAAATATTTTTAAAAATACATTTCAGAAATCCTTTATGTCTTTAAAAATACAAATCTACATTTTTGGAATGCATTTACAAATATATGTAAAAGTATATGTTAAAATTACTGTTGGCGCTTTATAAAACCTGTATAACAATGTAAAATAATTTCAACATGAAGTATATATATATACTTTTTTTATTGAAATATATTGAATATGGCCCAAATTGTATCATTTCAAATATATGGCAATATATTTGGGAAGAATATTTTTAAAATATATTTCAAATATATTTTTCTTCCATGTGGGTAGGTCAGCATCTGGTTTAAATCCCAACCACGACACCACCTGCCTGGAGTTTGCATGTTCTCCCTGTGCCTGTGTGGGTTTCCTCTGGGTACTCCGGTTTCCTCTCACACTCCAAAGACATGCTGGTAGGTGAATTGGCTCCTGTCTAAATTGTCCCTAGTATGTGTATGTATGAATGTGAGTTAGGGACCTTAGATTGTACGCCCCTTGAGGGTTAGGGACTGATGTGAATGTACAATATATATGTAAAGTGCTGTAAACATTGATGGCGCTATATAAGTGCCTGAAATAAGTAAATAGATGGAGCTGACAATCATCAGCGGCATTCCTGATTCAAATCATTAAAAATCAAAATCATTTTTGGAAAGGAAAAAAATGCTGCATGTAAGCATTTACTTTTTTTTAATTTTGTATTATGTTGGTAACAGGGTCTCTTAAATGTAATCAGACATGCTGTATACAGTGGGCATCACCAAAAGGAAATCTTTATGCACCATTGATTTATCAACACCATTCATTGCTAGGTAATTGTAAGCAGGCATGTCTTCTAGTCTTCCATGACTTCTCTCATCATCACCCTATGCCAGGCTGAAGACTCCTGAAGTCTCCCCACAGCACTGCAAACTCCACAACCACTAAGCTGACCTACAGCCAATGCATGCATTTTGCGTTCCACGCCTACGTCTGCGTTCCACACTTACTTCTGCGTTCCACGATCACTTCCACATTCCGCAGTCAGTATGATAACAGCATAGAGGCTTGAAACGCATGGTGCGTCCAGCTACTTCCGGTTTTAAGGACCCCCACACCGGGGTCCTTCTTAAAAATACGCTGTCCTACGTATGCCTAATATATTCAGCCAAGGCATAGAATGAAAATATAGATGAAAATCCATCAGGCTCACCAAAGGGCAGCAGAGGACAGTCAGTGCAAGGGGAGTGTTGCTGCAGGTGTAGAGGTAGGTCAGAGCTGGGTGTTGCAATGAATGGATCGTGTTGTGTGCGGCATGGCCGGGCACACGGATTGTAGTGTTAGTATAGCCTGCTCTGTGCGGAGGGACACGGCATAGTATGTTCTGCTCTGCGATCCTCATGTGGCTGATAATATTCTCTGTGAAAACCGAATGAATCCCAACCTGACGTGAGGGCGAGCCTGCCGGCTGTATTGTCTGATTATACATAGAAATCCGACCGCAGGAGTCTCATAAACGCTTCACCCCATTAATGGGATCTGAGAAGTCATTTTCTGTCTTTTTAAATCTGTGACTTTCAGTAAAATTATCCCGTGATCCTGCCATCCGGGTCCTTGTTCAGGCACTTCCTGTTGTAGGGTGACAACGCTCTACCCGTTTGTCCAAATTGTACTCCTGTGTGTCACCATCTCTGTGCTGAGTTCCTGGGTCTGTACACCCGCTGTTCTCATTATGAGGGGTTCCCGCCATCCCTGTGCTGAGTTCCCGGGTCTGTACACCCGCTGTGCCCATTATGAGGGGTTCCCACCATCCCTGTGCTGAGTTCCCGGGTCTGTAAACCCGCTGTGCCCATTATGAGGGGTTCCCACCATCCCTGTGCTGAGTTCCCGGGTCTGTACACCCGCTGTGCCCAATATGAGGGGTTCCCACCATCCCTGTGCTGAGTTCCCGGGTCTGTGCACCCGCTGTGCCCATTATGAGGGGTTCCCACCATCCCTGTGCTGAGTTCCCGGGTCCATGCCCCTGGTACATTTCATAGGCTTTTTTGGGTGTGGTTTGAGTGTGTGTGAGGACACAGGGGCCCCATGAACCCCTATTGTCCGGGGGGCCCCATGAGTTGTCAGTCCCCTGATCACAGTATTGCTGCTTTGCACACAAGGACATTTCCTCTTCAGGACACGGCTCTCACCTTGAAGCTCCTACTTCTCAGTGCAGATAATGTGGATTCCTCCCAGATAAGGACCAATATTCCCAGATCATCCTGATAACGACTCCTGTCCTCCGAGGTCTAAAGTGTATCTAATGCAGGCCATAGACGGGGAGAAAACCGGCCATTTACAAAAAAAAAAGGAAAATTGGTCGTTCAATAGGCCGACATTACCACCAACGGTAAAAAAAATCGGCCGATTTTCGTTCCGTCTACGGCCGGCATTTCATTACTTCTGTCCCTGCAGAGAGCTCCAGGCACAAATCCATTTGTATCCATTTGTATGTATTTTGGTTACAGATGTTTTTATTCAGATACAAATGGATACATTGTTGCAACCGCAAGACTATATTCATGTCAAATATAATAGCGGACTGGAATTCTTTTTCTTCTTCTTCTTCTTTTTGTCTTCTTCTTGCAGGTCACGGCTCATGCGCAGATTTTTTATCGGTAAAACGATCGGCCGATTTGCCCATCATTGCCGGGGAAATCAGCCAATCTGCAAAATCGGCCGATTTTTTTCCAACTTTACCGATAAGAATGGCCGACCAATTAACCCACTAACTGTGTGAAAATTGGCCGATTTTATTTTTTTCGGCCAAAAAATTGGCCGATTTTCAACCCGCACAGGAGCACTCAGAATCTGGTGCAGCTGTGCCTGGCAGTCAATCAACTTCTAACTTCAGCTTGTTTATGTAAACTTTGACAATAAAACCTGGAAGCTGATTGGTTTCTCTGCAGAGCTGCACCAGATTCTGCACTCTCCAGTGTTAGTAAATAACCCCCCCACTGTTTCTATGAAGTGCGGTATTATCAGCAGACTGATGAAGCAGGGGAGAGACCTGGCGCCCAACCTGCTGCCCTTTTGCAGACCCCAGCAGTCAGTAATGGAAGCATTCATTTGTAGACGAGCAGAACGGAAAAAAAACGCGTTTCATTTTGTTATTTAATCTTAAATTCATTTAATTCGTTTTCAGAATTAGTTTCTTCAAATTCAATTCAACCGAATTCAGAAAATCTGAATCGCCATTCAAATGTATCCAATTCCATTTTCGGAAGATGGTTATATTCCCTCTATTTTATTTTATTTTTGCTATTCTAGTCACTTATTTTTTATTCTTTTCTATCTGAGTTTGAATTTATTGTATTGGAATTTCAGAAGACAGTTATATTCTTTGTATTTTATTCTACTCTATTCTTTTCTATTGTATTGTTTTCTTGTCTATTCTAATCTATCATATTCTTTTATATTGTATTCTATTGTTCTATTCTTTTATGTTCTATTCTATTCTTTTCTATTTGAGTTCAAATTTTTTTTTTTTTTCGAATTTCAGAAGACAGTTATAGTCTTTGTATTTTATTCTATTGGTTTTTTTCTATTCTAATCTATCATATTCATTTATATTGTATTCTTTTGTTTTATTCTATTCTTTTATGTTCTATTCTATTCTTTTCTATTTGAGTTTGAATGTATTTTTTTTTTCAAATTTCGGAAAACAGTTATATTCTTTGTATTTTATTCTACTCTATTCTATTCTATTGTTTTTTTCCTATTCTAATCTATCATATTCTTTTATATTGTATTCTTTTGTTCTATTCTATTATGTTCTATTCTATTCTTTTCTATTTGAGTTCAAATGTATTTATTTTTTTTTGAATTTGAAAAGACAGTTATATTCTTTGTATTTTATTCTACTCTGTTCTATTCTGTTTTTTTTCTATTCTAATCTATCATATTCTTTTATATTGTATTCTATTGTTCTATTCTTTTCTGTTTGAGTTCAAATTTATTTTTTTTTCGAATTTCAGAAGACAGTTATATTCTTTGTATTTTATTCTACTCTATTCTATTCTATTGTTTTTTTTTTTCTATTCTAATCTATCATATTCTTTTATATTGTATTCTGTTGTTCTGTTCTTTTCTATTTGAGTTCAAATTTATTTTTTTTCGAATTTCAGAAGACAGTTATATTCTTTGTATTTTATTTTATTCTACTCTATTCTATTTTATTGTTTTTTTCTATTCTAATCTATCATATTCTTTTATATTGAATTCTTTTGTTATATTCTATTATTTTATGTTCTATTCTTTTCTATTTGAGTTCAAATCTATTTTTTTTAATTTTGGAAGACAGTTATATTCTTTTGTATTTTATTCTACTCCATTCTATTCTATTGTTTTTTTTTCTATTCTAATATATCATATTCTTTTATATTGTATTCTGTTGTTCTATTCTTTTATGTTCTATTCTTTTTTTTTTCTTATTTGAATTCAAGTCTAATTCAATCCGAATTTGAATTTCAGCTGAATTTTGTTTCCTTATTTCGGATTCGTTACTATTGTAATTTGGAAATTCAGATACATCAAAATTACAGAATAACAAAAAATTCACCCAAATTTTGATTCGGAACGAAACAAACCACACAGGTCTATAAATTGTTACAGAAGCTATAATGACAGTGATGTGACCGTGTTATGTACCATGTCTCCAGTCTTTCCCTATCTCCTGTAGGGGCGGACTGACCATTTGGAAACTTGGGCACTGCCTGAGGGCCCGGGGTCAGTAGGGGGCCCCATGAGATGCCCCTGGTACTTTTTTCATAGGCTTTTTTGAGTTTGGGCAAGGACACAGGGGCCCCATGATCCCCTATTGCCCGGGGGCCCCATGATCCCCTATTGCCCGGGGGCCCCATGAGTTATCAGTCCACCCCTGATCTCCTGTATTGTGTCTTCGGTTTTCAGTTACCCCTTTTGCACATCTGCAGTCTCTGATCGTCTCCTCTATTATGTCAGATGTCTATGACAGTTTTCCTTCATATGTGTGGCCCTTTGGAGCTGTCAGGGGCCCCAGTTGAGGCCCCCTACAGCTTGCAAGTTGACAACCACTGTTCTAAACCTTTCCGAAGGGGATTTTATGACTCCTGAAATGCGTTTGTTCTGGGGCCGGTTTTCTTTTCCTGCCGTGAACTGATTTTATCATTGAACGTCAATGTACTCTCAGACATTTGGGACTCTTATTGGCTACAATACTTATCTAGACAAATATAAATTGCTGGTGGGCCCGGATCGTGGACTAGTGGGCCCGGATCGTGGACTAGTGGGCCCGGATCGTGGACTACACGCCAGTAACCGAATCTTTAACAGGCTACGCCTTCCATCCCTGGCTAGCTGGAACATCAGCCTGATGTGGGGAACTCTGTGTGACTTGCTGCAACTTCTAACGCACAGTATGAGACGCTCACAGTGTGCAGTGAAGTCAGGGTAATGCAGGCCACAGAAAACCGGCCGTTTTTTCCGTCCGATAAACGAAACATCAGTCGTTCGTTAAACCGACATTACCACCAATTATTACAAAAATCATCCGACCGAGTCATAAAGTTCACCCCATATAACAGGCAAAACTTCTGTTCCTTCCAGGTCACGGCTCATGCGCATATTTTTTTCGTAAAAATGATCGTACGATTTGATCATCATTGATGCAAAAATTGGTCGTTTTCCACGAATTTTCCAACATGACGGATCATCCAAAAAACGCGAAAACCAGCCGACGAATTAACCCACTAACAGTGCGAAAATCGTCCGATTAATCTTTCGGACGAAAAATCAGCTGATTTTCGAACCGTCTATGGCCGTCATTAGGGACTGATGTGAATGTACAATATATATGTAGAGCGCTGCGTAAATTGATGGCGCTATACAAGTACCTGAAATAAATAAATAAATAAACCTAGGGTAAATCCTGTATAATAATATTTTGGTGTGACTTGCATTGACAGGCATTATTGTAAGTCGCAATGAAGTCGCACAGCATAGTCAGACATTGGAGTCGCACGAATTTGGGGTCGCATTGGTGTGAACCGGGGCTAAAGGTCAGATTTAAGCCTAGGGCCCAGCCTAGCCGTCACCCCATTGGTGTCCTGTGTGGTCACGGAATGGTGAAAATCCAGCACACAGATGGTTACTCCGGTGTCACACAGCAGACTGGGATGGAGTCAGATAACACAGCCATGCTAATCACTACTGATAACTAATCTGATTGCACATGTGACAATGTGGAATAGACTCCCTCAAGAGTTGGTTGTGGCCAGCTCAGTGGATTGCTTTAAAAAAGTCCTGGATTCTTTCTTGGATACACAGAATATAACTGGATATAACATTTATAGGTAAAGTTGATCCAGGGAATATCCGATTGCCTCTCGGGGGATCAGGAAGGAATTTTTTCCCCAGCAGGAGCAAATTGGATCGTGCTTTGCTGGTTTTTTTGCCTTCCTCTGGATCAACTGTGGGTGTAGGATTATAACTTTTATTTTTTTTGTAACCCCCCTGGTGGTATTCCCGAGTGTAGCTCGGGGTAAAGTTTCAGCACCACAAGCGGTAACCCCGAGCTACACTCAGGAATACAGTGGGGCAAAAAAGTATTTAGTCAGCCACCAACTGTGCAAGTTCTCCCACTTAAAAAGATGAGAGAGGCCTGTAATTGGCACCATAGGTAGACCTCAACTATCAGAGACAAAATGAGAAAAAAAAATCCAGACAATCACATTGGCTGATTTGGAAAGAATTTATTTGCAAATTATGGTGGAAAATAAGTATTTGGTCAATATGAAAAGTTCATCTCAATACTTTGTTATATATCCTTTGTTGGCAATGACAGAGGTCAAACATTTCCTGTAAGTCTTCACAAGGTTGGCACACACTGTTGCTGGTATGTTGGCCCATCCTCCATGCAGATCTCCTCTAGAGCAGTGATGTTTTGGGGCTGTCGCTGGGCAACACGGACTTTCAACTCCCTCCAAAGGTTTTCTATGGGGTTGAGATCTGGAGACTGGCTAGGCCACTCCAGGACCTTGAAATGCTTTTTACGAAGTCACTCCTTCGTTGCCCGGGCTGTATGTTTGGGATCATTGTCATGTTGGAAGACCCAGCCACGTTTCATCCTCAATGCCCTTGCTGATGGAAGGAGGTTTGCACTCAAAATCTCACGATACATGGCCCCATTTATTCTGTCCTGTACATGGATCAGTCGTCCTGGTCCCTTTGCGGAGAAACAGCCCCAAAGCATGATGTTGCCACCCCCATGCTTCACAGTAGGTATGGTGTTCTTTGGATACAACTCGGCATTCTCTCTCCTCCAAACACGACCAGTTGTGTTTCTACCAAACAGTTCTATTTTGGTTTCATCTGACCATATGACATTCTCCCAATCCTCCTCTGGATCATCCAAATGCTCTCTAGCAAACTTCAGATGGGCCCAGACATGTACTGGCTTAAGCAGGGGGACACGTCTGGCACTGCAGGATCTGAACCCCTGGCGGTTTAGTGTGTTACTGATGGTAGCCTTTGTTACGTTGGTCCCAGCTCTCTGCAGGTCATTCACTAGGTCCCCCTGTGTGGTCCTAGGATTTTTGCTCACCGTTCTTGTGATAATTCTGACCCCACGGGGTGAGATCTTGCGTGGAGCCCCAGATCGAGGGAGATTATCAGTGGTCTTGTATGTCTTCCATTTTCTAATTATTGCTCCCACAGTTGATTTGTTCACACCAAGCTGCTTGCCTATTGCAGATTCAGTCTTCCCAGCCTGGTGCAGGTCTACAATTTTGTTTCTGGTGTCCTTCGACAGCTCTTTGGTCTTCACCATAGTGGAGTTTGGAGTGTGACTGTTTGAGGTTGTGGACAGGTGTCTTTTATACTGATAACAAGTTCAAACAGGTGCCATTGATACAAGTAATGAGTGCAGGACAGAGGAGCCTCTTAAAGAAGAAGGTACAGGTCTGTGAGAGCCAGAAATCTTGCCTGTTTGTAGGTGACCAAATACTTATTTTCCACCATAATTTGCAAATAAATTCTTTCCAAATCAGCCAATGTGATTGTCTGGATTTGTTTTCTCATTTTGTCTCTCATAGTTGAGGTCTACTTATGATGCCAATTACAGGCCTCTCTCATCTTTGTAAGTGGGAGAACTTGCACAATTGGTGGCTGACTACATACTTTTTTGCCCCACTGTACCTTGCAGTGTTGCTCCGGGATCTCTTCTTCTCTTACCTTGTCCTGCGCTCCCGCGATGTCCCTCCTGCAGTGTCCCCTGTAATGTCCTCCGGCCGAAGCATCTGTCTTCCGGGTTCTGTTCCCTGCGACGTCGGGATGTACGGGGGACGGAACGGCGGGAAAATGTAAAAATGTCAAAAAGTGACATTCACTAAATACACTAAAATCACATAGTATAACATTCCTGTATCAAACCATTTCACATACATTTTGTCCTGTCCCCTGTCTGCATTTTTACTGTTCTTTCTGCCTGGAAACTGAGAAACGTCCATGGCGTCCAAAAAGCGTCCCTTTAGGTCAAAAGCGATTTTAGATCAGCTAGAGAACAGCGATAGTAAATCAGAACCACTTGCAGAATTGAGTGATAATGATTCGTGGGGGAAATTCCTCATCAGACACTGAAAACGATTCTGCGACTTTGCTCAGCGATGTGCGAACTTGGCGCTATATTTCACATTTCAGTGTTTTTGGTTTGATTATATTATTGAATTAAATGTATTATTATTATATTATTTTTTATGATTATTTATTAAATTATAATTTATGATTTCGTGTTTCAAATTTTATCATCCCCGGGATGTTTACTAGACTCTTGTTCGGACAGATTTCAGTGAGTTTTTCCTAAAAATTACAGGTCTACAATAAAAAAACAACATATTTCCATGCAAAAAAATGTACCGCTTTGAGCACAGAAATATGGACATAATCAGACCGCTAGGGAGGTTAATGGTTGAAGTGGACGGACTTTTGTCTTTTTTCAGCCAGACTAACTATGCAAGACTATGACCCAGTGTGCTGACATATGAGAGGTGCGAGATGCCGCAAGTCAGACTGTCTGTTTTGCCGCAGGGCGAGGAGTCTGTTCTGCCATTTGTAGATCTATAAAAAAGTTCTGCAAATTTGGATGCAGTTTTGGGTAATAAGAGACTTCAAGACCAAAAAGCATAAACAATGAAATCCTTTCAGCTGTGATGCAGAATTTCACCCTTCCTCTGTAGGCCAAATCTGGATGTCTGTATTGAGCAATTTGTCCCCATGCACCCCCCCCCCCCTTTGTAGCAGCTTGTAGTGCGTATAAATGTATAAAATGGCATTAGTGATGCAGTCTGCCACATTGCAAAATCCCTCCAGTAGGGGGGGCTCTTCATGGTTTCTTGCACTGGGGCCCTGAAGATTTGTAGTTACGCCACTGGTCCTAGATGAACATTGCCTTTAACCTCTTGGCGCCGGCAAATTTGCGGCCTCCCGGCGTCTGGGCCTTGACGCAGAGCGGCTGCACATTTGCGTGCAATTAAGAAAAACATATGTGCTGAGAGCACGTGCCCTGCTTCCTCCCAGCACACATGTCCGGTACTTACGGAAAGGTCCCGATCTCCTCTTTGGATCGGGACCTTTCCCGATCACGTGACCACCGTGACAGTGCATCACGGTGGTCACTTGACCCTAAAATCCAGCCCCGCCTCCCGGCTTCTGAAACCCTTAAAGGGCCGGGAGGCGCCAGTGCCAAGGGCTCCATTCAAACTGAACTGAGTGTGTTTTCAGACATTTTTTCAAGCGTTTTTTTTTTTTTTTTAAGGCATCTTTAAGCGTTTTTTTTTAGCAGATTTTCAAATATTATTGGCGATTTTTCAGATGTTTTTGCTGTGACCAATATAAATAGCTGCAGTTTGAGCTGAAAAAACACTTGAAAAAAACGCTCATTCCCACTGTTCAGGCATTTTGCCATTCAAATCCATGGGGATAAAATGCTCAGATCTGCCTGAAAAGTAGCCCAAGTACTTTCTCGAGTGACAGGCATTTTGCTACAGGCGATAGAACGCTCAAGTGTGAACAGGGGCCATTGGAAATAATGGGATTTTACTTGTTGAGCATTTTTGAGCGTCCAGCTGAAAAGCGCTCAAGTGTGAATGGGGCACCATGGACTTCAAGTAAGCAGCAAACAAATTAAAGGGCAACTCCAGCTAACACTTTCAGATAGTTACAACAGTTTAAATTCTATGGATAAAAAGGTGGCTGTTGTAAGCCCCCCCTGCAGTGTTCCTGTATATGGTTTCTCCCAACTCCTGTTAGGGTTCTTTCATAGGGGCAGCTGAGCCGTTGTTTTACCGCCACCATTACAGTCTGACACTGCTGTAAACATGCCGCAGTTATGATGCTTTGCTTCTCGCCTTCTAGCATTTTTAACTCGGTCTGCCGCGGCAACACCCCCTGTCAAACTCGCCTGTTGAGATAAATGGGGCTGCAGTGCAAATGCGAACCAAACTCTTAGCTTGCAGTTGTGGCATTGTCCTGTAATAAGAAAAAAAAAAAAAAGGTGTTAGGAGGCAGCATTAGTGCCTCCTTGTAACGGAACCAGACCCCGACTGCACGTGGGTATTTCCGTTAGACTCCCGCTTCCCTGTCCGAACACAGATCCACGGACACCACCGCTGACCAAACAAGACTAGACAACACCAGTCTTGAAAGAAATCAGGAAATAGACTGCTTTATTTTAACACAGGGACAAGATATATACATTAAAGGGAACAACCCCCCTCCCTGCATAATGACACAGGGTGGGGCAAACCAAATCTAGCAACAAGAGACACATCAGCAGACACCCCCCACCAAGCCAATACACAAACACATACATCCCATAATAGTTTGCTCCCAAGCAAGACACACAATAGAACAATGGGATACAACCACATGGCATTAAACAATGAACAACCCCCCACCCCGCCTATTCATGTCTACACAATAGCAGGACTTTCCACCCTGTAACCTTAACAGGCACAGGGTGACTTACACATAAGAGAGATATGGGGAGCTGAGACAGCGGTCTCCCCACTTCTCTAAAGTGAGCTGTGTTCCATGGGCCCCCCACCAAGCCAATACACAAACACATACATCCCATAATAGTTTGCTCCCAAGCAAGACACACAATAGAACAATGGGATGCACCACATGGCAGTAAACAATGAACAACCCCCCACCCCACCTATACATGTCTACACAATATCAGGACATTCCACCCTGTACCCCTAACAGGCACGGGGTGACTTACACATAATAGGGATATGGGGAGCTGACTCAGGGGTCTCCCCACTTCTCTAAAGTGAGCTGTGCTCCATGGGCCCCCCACCCAAAGTCACTCCTGTCACACTTCTGAATGCCTGTCAGCTGCGGCTTTACGGTCTACTGAAAAGTATTCCACACATAGGTCGCTTTTCAGAGGGCAGTAAGCACTGCTGCCCGTCTAGAAAAAAAACGTAGGCCCCGTTCACATGACGCGATTTGGAAGCATGGGCGCAATGATTCTGCCTACAATTCCAAATCGCGGCAAAACGCATGGCGTGCGTTTGGGTGCCATTATTCTGAATGGCACTCCATACGCGATGCGATTCTGCCACGATTGTCAATCACAGGAAAACACGCGTTTAAAAAATCTCAGTAACCTTCTCGCCCTAATAGGATTAGGAGCTTTTTTGGGCGACAAACACTCATTGAAGTGACTGGGCTGCCCTATGCGCTACACGCGGAATTGCATGAACATTGCGCAACAAAAGTCTCGAGTGGGAATGCTCACTCCTGCTACACCATATATGAACAGGGCCTTACTGTCGCTCCTGATGGACAGCTTGGGTTGCTTCTAAGGGCAGCCATGCACACTACAATCTGATTGTACGATCCCAGTACAGTCTCATTTACATTCAC
This sequence comes from Staurois parvus, assembly GCF_062004578.1. Lineage (NCBI taxonomy): Eukaryota > Metazoa > Chordata > Amphibia > Anura > Ranidae > Staurois > Staurois parvus. The sequence goes on from NW_028318068.1 coordinate 1,223,282, forward strand.
CAAAACATGACCTGAGGACAGAACTCTACAATCTACTTTCTGCCACTAGATGTCCTCAGTCTCATGGCCAGCATCATTCACAGTACTTCCTCTGATCCAAGGTTGTCCTGAACCCGCCCATCCTGTGACTGGTGAAAGAAGAAGCAGCACAGTGATGAGCTCATCTCTCTGTCACTCTGATCTCTCCTTCTATCAGCATGCCTCTTGTCCCTGAACTGTTTCTTCCTCTCACACTGCACAAGTGATGAGAAGATGCTAGTACCAGTTCAACGTCAGGTGCTTACACAGCTTGTATGTAAAAAATACATTTTATGATATAATAGTGACTAACAGAGCTTTATTCATTCATGTCTTCCATATTTGCCCAGAGTTCAAGTGTTACTAAACACAGGACCCGACATTCACTATATCTGGTATTCCCGGACCCCGCATTCACTATATCCGCTCTCCCCGGACCCCGCATTCACTATATCCGGTCTCCCCGGACCCTGCATTCACTATATCCGGTCTCCCCGGACCCTGCATTCACTATATCCGCTCTCCCCGGACCCTGCATTCACTATATCTGGTCTCCCCGGACCCTGCATTCACTATATCCGGTCTCCCCGGACCCTGCATTCACTATATCCGGTCTCCCCGGACCCTGCATTCACTATATCCGGTCTCCCCGGACCCTGCATTCACTATATCCGGTCTCCCCGGACCCTGCATTCACTATATCCGGTCTCCCCGGACCCTGCATTCACTATATCCGGTCTCCCCGGACCCTGCATTCACTATATCCGGTCTCCCCGGACCCTGCATTCACTATATCCGGTCTCCCCGGACCCTGCATTCACTATATCCGGTCTCCCCGGACCCTGCATTCACTATATCCGGTCTCCCCGGACCCTGCATTCACTATATCCGGTCTCCCCGGACCCTGCATTCACTATATCCGGTCTCCCCGGACCCTGCATTCACTATATCCGGTCTCCCCGGACCCTGCATTCACTATATTTGGTCTCCCCGGAACCTGCATTCACTATATCTGCTCACCCCGGACCCTGCATTCACTATATTTGGTCTCCCCGGAACCTGCATTCACTATATCTGGTCTCCCCGGACCCTGCATTCACTATATCTGGTCTCCCTGGACCCTGCATTCACTATATCTGGTCTCCCCGGACCCTGCATTCACTATATCTGGTCTCCCCGGACCCTGCATTCACTATATCTGGTCTCCCCGGACCCTGCATTCACTATATCTGGTCTCCCCGGACCCTGCATTCACTATATCCGCTCTCCCCGGACCCTGCATTCACTATATCCGGTCTCCCCGGACCCTGCATTCACTATATCCGGTCTCCCCGGACCCTGCATTCACTATATCCGGTCTCCCAGGACCCTGCATTCACTATATATGGTCTCCCCGGACCCTGCATTCACTATATCTGGTCTCCCGGGACCCCGCATTCACTATATATCTGGTCTCCCTGGACCCTGCATTCACCATATCCGGTCTCCCCGCACCCTGCTTTCCCTATATCTGGTCTCCCACAGTACACACAAAATGCAAATGGAATTATTTTAGTAAATATAAACTGCTAAATACCTTTTCTCATCAGCAGTTAGAGCAGTCTTGTGGCTTTTATCAGAGTCCAGCAGAGTACTGGTTAAAGTTTGTAGGAGGAGTTTTCTTTCTGCTCTGGGAGGATGCAGGACCCCTGACCTCTGTCTGGACAGTGCTGATTGGCCCTATGCTGATCACATGCACTCTCCCAAGAAAAAAAAAACAAAATCTCTAGCAATACACACCAAACTGAGCATGTGCAAATGCCTATGGTTCAGTCTGTCTTATCAGGAGATAAGAGATGTTTGCTTTGAAAAAGGGAGGGGCAGAGAAGACAGGATCAAACAGCCTTTTTACACAATGCAGAGGATTAACCCCTTAGGTTCCACAGTGAGTATAACAAGCATGCTTTACTGCATCTACAGACTGATTGTACTGTTGGGGGTTTAGTCACACGTTTTGCTTTAACGAATGTGTTTCACTGTTGTATGTTTAGCTTAAAGTATAATCTGTTGTCACGTTAGATCACTTCGGGATGGCGGCTCGGCGGGCTATAAAAGCCGTGCTGGTGGATCTTAGTGGCACTCTGCATATTGAGGACACCGCGATCCCTGGAGCTCAGGAAGCTCTCAAAAGGTGAGTTTCTTACACAACATGGCATCCCGCCTGTCATCCACCCACCCAAATGAGTTTCGCCCAAAGAGAGCATAATCATGGAAACCTGTGAGACATAGGGGGCAGTGTTTTGGGAAGTCAGTGGAGGTGTCCAGGTGGCTGTACAACCACCTTATTGCTTTCTCCTGCAAGCCAACAGTCAGTTTGTTAGACTGAGACGCAGGCCCCTGCTGTCAGTTGTCACATAAAGCTTCAAAAAAGCATGTGAGCTTCCTTGGGTCAGAACTGGGATATAAAACCACTTGTGGACCACCCGCCCGCAATGTACTGTGGAGGCAAAGCAACGTACCCGCCTACTTCCTCTGTGATTGTACTCAGCGGGAGCCTGTTAGCAAGTCCCGGGCAATGATTCTTGGCCGAGACCTTCAGATCGGCTGTGTCCAATCACAGCCCTCAGCTATGTGTTGACAATCAACACAGAGCTCTGTACAGAGGGATCGATCTCGCTGTTTCTCTGGATGGGAAACTCAAAGGACATTAGTAAAAGGCAGCACACTTTACACACATTACACATTGTTAGGCAAACATTTAACCTCCTGATCGTCCTAGATGGTAATCCCTTCCCAATCAGTGTCGTATAGTACTATCACTGTATTAATGTCACTGGTGATGTCAGTGTCAGAAAGCGTCAGATTGCTCACCACACTAGCGCAGTCCCATTATAAGTTGCTGATCACTGCCCTTAGTAGTGTATACAAAAAAAATAAAATACAGTATATATACCATATAGTTTGTAGGCACTATAACGCTCATGCCAACCAATCAATATATACGTATTGGGATTTATTATTTATTTCAGGTACTTATTTACGCAGCACTTTACATATATATTGTACATTCACATCAGTCCCTAATCCTCAAGGGGTGTACAATCTAAGGTCCCTAACTCACATTCATACATACACATACTAGGGACAATTTAGACAGGAGCCAATTAACCTACCAGCATGTCTTTGGAGTGTGGGAGGAAACCGGAGTACCCGGAGAAAACCCACGCAGGCACAGGGAGAACATGCAAACTCCAGGCAGGTGGTGCCATAGTTGGGATTTGAACCAACGACCCGAGTACTGCCAGGCGGATGTGCTAACCATTTAGCCACTGTGCTGCCCATTTTTTTTAATCAAAGACATAGCAGAATACATTTTGGCCGAAATTTGCGAAGAAATTAGATTTTTTTTGGATATGTTTTATAGCACAAAGTAACAAATATTGGTTTTTTTCCCTAAAATGTTCGGTCTTTTTTTTACTTTTCAAAAAATAAAAAACCCAGTGGTGATCAAATACCACCCAAAGAAAGCTCTATTTGTGTGAAAAATTTTTTTATGAATTTTGTATTTCAATGTTTTTTAATAATTTGTAACAGTTTATAACGGGAGCAACAAATCACGCCCACACAGGGGATATCAATGGCACATACAAAAATTTGAATAAACAGTTCTCTAACACTAACAGAGCAAAAGGTGCGCCCACGCAGGGGCTATCAATGGCCCATAAATGACAAAACATTAGTAGAAACTAATGCCGGCCATAGACGGTTCAAAAATCGGCCGATTTTGCGTCCGAAAGATTAATCGGCCGATTTTCGCACTTAGTGGGTTAATTGGTCGGCCGGTTTTCGGGTTTTTTGCACTTTTGGATTATCGGTCATGTTGGAAAATTTTTGGAAAACGACCGATTTTCTCAGCAATGATGGCCAAATCGTACGATGGTTTTCACAAAAAAAAAAATATGCGCATGAGCCGTGACCTGGAAGGAACAAAAGTTTTGGCTGTTATATGGGGTGAACTTTATGACTCGGTCGGCCGATTTTTGCAATCGTTGGTGGTTATGTCGGTTTAACGAACGACCGATTTTCGCAGCAATGATGGCCAAATCGTATGATCGTTTTAACGAAAAAAAATATGCGCATGCGCCATGACCTGGAAAGAACAGAAGTTTTGGCTGTTATATGGGATGAACTTTATGACTTGGTCGGCTGATTTTTGTAATCATTTGTGGTTATGTCGGTTTAACGAACGACCGATTTTTCGCTTACCGGGCGAAAAAACATGCGGTTTTTGAGCCGTCTATGGCCTACATAAAAGGCAGCTATCCACTGCCACACCAAAAACAAACAAAAAAAAAAGCAAAGGAAGGAGGAGTACACAAGAAAAAAAATACCAACACCAAGAGCAGGGGTCCAAGAACAGGGGTCCAAGAACAGGGGTCCAAGAACAGGGGTCCAAGAACACCAATACCGAGCAACATCACATCCCCAGACTGGCCGAGGGGAGCGTGGGAAAGGCATATTGCAACCACGGCTCCCATATATGAATTTTGTTTGGGTACAGCAATGCATGACCGCACAATTACTGGTTAACCCTTTGAGGACAGTAAGATTTTGGAACGCCACAAGAATCAATTTTTTTGTTTTTAAAGTTTGTACACTTCAGTTGCTGTAACTAAGCCATTTCATGAAATAATTGGCAAAAAGCTAGATCCATTTGTTGTTTGTTGATAAGAACTAATATTTTGACTCAAACCAAAAAAAAAAAAGTTTTAAGTTCTTAATCAGATGATACACACAATTAAAAACATGGGACAAATACGTCCCTTGGTCCTCAAAGGGTTAAAGTAGTGCAGTGCTGTATAGCAAAAAAAATGGCCTGGTCATGAAGGGGTTAAAATCTTCCAGAGATTAAGTGGTTTTAAAGGGAGTGCTCGAACAACACATTCAATCTCAGTTGAATGTCTATGGAGCCAAAAATGCACAATTCTGCTCATGTACTACAAAATAAAGCAGGAAAAACTTGTGAGCGTGAGCAGAAAAAACATTCACGTTCCTTGTGAATGGGGGCGAAGTGTAAAAAGTTCGACTTACCTGTAAAAAAACATTTCTCAGCTCGCCCTTCTATTTCTTGCTTTAGGTTACGTGGCGCTCCTCTCGCCATACGCTTCGTGACCAATACCACCAAGGAGAATAAGAGGACCCTTCTGGAGAGACTGAGGAAGCTGCAATTCGACATCAGCGAGGATGAGATCTTTACTTCGCTGACCGCAGCCCGGAACTTAGTGGAACAGAAGGGCGTCCGTCCCATGCTGTTGGTGCATGACAGTGCTCTGCCCGACTTTGAAGGTATTGGACCTTTTGGTTTTATACAGCCAACAGATCTCTGGTTCAATGGCATATCATCCATGTGTGCAGGGTGTGCAGCGCACACGGGCCCCAAGGGAAAGGGGGCCCACTGTGGCCTGTCACACACTGCCCACATGGACTAAAAAAATATACAAACAAGTCCACGGGCAACATTTTCCTGGGCCTCAAGTGGCGGTGCTGCTACTGGCACAATGGAACTTTGGAACAATTTTCTACAATTGGTGGACAGTTGGTGGCAGCCGGCCACATTTGCCGATGCTTAGATTATAGTTCCGGCCGCCCACAGCCAGCTTCAGGTGCCTGGCGGAGTGATATCTGCTTTGGCTGCCTCGCTAAACCAGGACGGCGGGTCTGTGCCGGGTGTGTTTGCGGCTCACCAGTGAACACAGAAGCTTGGCTTCTATGTCTGCAAGTGACAGCGATCCTCACCCTCAGGGCCGGCAGATCCACAGAACCTTGCTGCCCTCCTTCCACCTCCATCTCCCCCATAGCACACTGCAGAGGTCACCATGTCTAGAGATGGCTGCAGAAAGAGCTGCGAGGAGGAGGCGGAGCATGTCTATAGCCAGCTGATGGTGAAACTCCAGGTAGAAGGGGAGCTCACCATCCATGCCCAGAGATACCGCCAGGAAGCTCCAGAATGTGTATGGGGAGGTAAGCTGGTGGGATGTTAGGAAGACGTTAAGGTGGTGAGGTGTTAACATGCATTCATAAGTGTGAATGCACCCCATGTGTGATCAGTTGTGAGAACCTAGTGATTTTCCCCCCCACCCCCATGTTGAGGGCATGTGACCTGCTATGGTTCAGGAGGGGGGGGGGGGAGCTAAGGGTCTGGTATGGATTTTGGGGGGGACCCCACTCCATTTTTTTTAAAATTTCAGCATGGGGGTCCCTTCAGGTCTGGATTGGATGTTGGTACGGATTATTTTTTAATTGCCGGCGATTTATTTATTTATTTACATTCAGCTGTCAGTGGGGAACCCCGCTGACAGCTGATGGCTCATAGGTTGTTAGGGACTCGGCGGCCACCCATTCCTTAACAACCTATGACAGTACTGACAGATACCAGTGCATACCTCAAGCCTGGACCACTACTTCATTACTGCATGCATTTAATTATTTATTTCCTTTTGTGAATTGACTTTAAGGTCTTTTTATGCGGTATTTACTGAGTATTTTTGCTATTTTAGGTAAATACCGCATACTAGCAATGGTGAATTGACATTTTCAGTATCACATGCGATATGTGGTCATGTATCTGACTTAACTCATGCAATAAGCTTTAGTGAATTGTACCCAATATGAGGTATAATGTAATATAAAATAATGTAATACAAGGCATAATATTATATATTATGAGATCTAATGCAAGGTATATTATGAGGTATAATAAACACAAGGTATAGTATAATATAATATGAGTATAATATAATGCGAGGGATAATATGAGGTATTCAGTAATAAAATATAATATGAGGGATAATATGAGGTGTAATATAATATAATGCGAGGGATAATATGAGGTATACAGTAATAAAATATAATATGAGGTATTATATAATATAATGCAAGGTATAATATAATATATGATATGAGGTACAATTATAATTTGAGGTATAATACATAAAATATAAGGTATAATATAACATGATATAATACAATATGAGGTATAATTCGACGTATAATATAATGCAAGGTATAAAATATAAAATATTGTAATATAATACGAGATATAAAATATAATGTGAGGTATAATGTAAGCCTTATATTATAAGGTATAATATGACATATAATATGAGGTATAACATACTATAATGCAGGGTATAATGTAATACGTGGAATAATATGACATAAAATATAATATAATGCGAGGTATAATATAATATAATGTACTGTATAATAAACTATAATGCGGGGTATAATATAATACAAGGTATAGTATGACGTAAAATATAATATAATGCAAAGTATAATATGAGGTATAATATGAGGTATAACATAAAGTGAGGAATAGAAGTATTTGAACACCCTGCGATTTTGCAAGTTCTCCCACTTAGAAATCATGGAGGGGTCTGAAATTCACATTGTAGGTGCATTCCCACTCTGAGAGACAGAATTAAAAATAAAATTCAGGAAATCACATTGTATGATTTGTAAAGAATGTATTTGTCTTGCACTGCTGAACATAAGTATTTGAACACCTGAGAAGATCCGTGTTAATATTTGGTACAGAAGCCTTTGTTTGCAATTACAGAGGTCAGACGTTTCCTGTAGTCCTTGACCAGGTTTGCACTGCAACAGGGATGTTGGCCGACTCCTCCACACAGATCTCCTCTAGATCTGTCAGGTTTCGGGGCTGTCGCTGAGCAACACGGAGTTTCAGCTCCCTCCAAAGATGTTCTATTGGATTTAGGTCTGGAGACTGGCTAGGCCACTCCAGAACCTTGATATGCTTCTTACGGAGCCACTCCTTGGTTATCCTGGCTGTGTGCTTCGGGTCGTTGTCATGTTGGAAGACCAAGCCACGACCCATCTTCAATGGTCTGACTGAGGGAAGGAGGTTGTTGCTCAAAATCTCACAATAAATGGCCCCATTCATCCTCTCCTTAATACAGTGCAGTCGTCCTATTCCCTTTGCAGAAAAGCACCCCCAAAGCATGATGTTACCACCTCCATGCTTCACAGTAGGGATGGTGTTCTTGGGATGCAACTCATCCTTCTTTTTCCTCCAAACATGACAAGTGAAGTTTAGACCAAAAAGTTCTACTTTGGTCTCATCTGACCACATGACTTTCTCCCATGCCGCCTCTGGATCATCCAGAGGGTCATTGGCAAACTTCAGACGGGCCTGGACATGTGATGACTTGAGCAGGGGAACCTTCCGTGCAATGCATGATTTGAAACCATGATGGTGTAGTGTTCTGCCGACAGTGACCTTTGAAACTGTGGTCCCAGCTCTCTTCATGTCATTGACCAGTTCATCTCTTGTAGTTCTGGGCTGATTCCTCCCCTTTCTTATCATCAGTGATACCCCACGAGGTGAGATCTTCCATGGAGCCCCAGTCCGAGGGAGACTGACAGTCGTCTTTAGCCTCTTCCATTTTCGAAAATTGCTCCAACAGTTGATCTATTTTCACCAAGCTGCTTGGCAATTTCCCCGTAGCCCTTTCCAGCCTTGTGGAGGTCCGCAATTTTGTCTCCGGTGTCTTTTGACAGCTCTTCAGTCTTGCCCATGGTAGTAGTTGGCGTCTGACTGACTGTGGGGTGGACAGGTGTCTTTAAAGAGCTCAGACAGGTGCTACTAAGTTAGATTAATGAGTGGAGTAGAGGTGGACTTTTTAAAGGCACAGTAACAGGTCTTTGAGAGCCAGAATTCTTGCTGTTTCTTAGGTGTTCAAATACTTCTGTTTAGCAGTGCAAGACAAATACATTCTTTAAAAATCATACAATGTGATTTCCTGAATTTGTTTTTTTAAAATTCTGTCTCTCAGAGTGGGAATGCACCTACAATGTGAATTTCAGACCCCTCCGTGATTTCTAAGTGGGAGAACTTGCAAAATCGCAGGGTGTTCAAATACTTCTGTTCCTCACTGTACTATAATGTGGAGTATAATATAATACAAGGTATAGTATGACATAAAATATAATATAAGATATAATATGAGGTATAATCAGCTATAATGTGGGGTATGACATGAGATTGAACATAATGCAAGGTATTATATGAGGTATAACATACTATAATGTGGGGTATAATATAATATGAGATATAATATGACGTAAAATATAATATAATGTGAGATATAATATAATGTATAATAAACTGTAATACGGGGTATAATATGAGGTATAATCAGCTATAATACGGGGTATAACATGAGAATGAATACAATATGAGGTATAATCTAATCCAGTGGTTCTTAACCTTTTTGGAGGTACTGAACCCCACCAGTTTCATATGTGCATTCACCGAACCCTTCTTAATTGGAAAAATAAAATATGATTTTTAAAATTCAAAACATAGGTATATATTTATACATAGGTGCACAAAATGAACAAAACCATTAAGAACAAAGAACAAAACCATTAAAACATGATTTTCACACAAAAACAAAATAATGAATATTTACCGCAAATCAGTGTGACTTCTGCTGTTGTCTTTCAGAGGCCAGTTCAGAAATGCGCGGCATTACCTTGGCAAGTGCCACTCTCATGTCATTTTCGCAACAAAGTCTGTTCCTTTTCTTCGTCTTTATGTCCAGCATCCTCGAAAAGGATTGCTCGCAAAGATATGTTGTAACAAACGGTATGAAAATTCATCCCCCATAGTAATTCATCCCCCATATAGTAATTCATCCCCCATATAGTAATTCATCCCCCATAGTAATTCATCCCCCATAGTAATTCATCCCCCATATAGTAATTCATTCCCCCATATAGTAATTCATCCCCCCTATAGTAATTCATCCCCCATATAGTAATTCATCCCCCATATAGTAATTCATCCCCCATATAGTAATTCATCCCCCCTATAGTAATTCCTTCCCCCTATAGTAATTCCTTCCCCATATAGTAATTCATCCCCCATAGTAATTCATCCCCCATATAGTAATACATCCCCCATAGTAATTCATCCCCCATATAGTAATTCATCCCCCATATAGTAATTCATCCCCCCTATAGTAATTCATTCCCCATATTAATTCATCCCCCATATTAAGTTCCCAAGTCCCCCCTGTGTCAATTCACTTACCTTTGCTCCGCGCGTTCCTCTCGCTGTATTCCCGCGCCGTTCCGGTCTTCAGGGCGGACTGTGAGAGGAGCCTAGCTCCTCTCACGTTCGTCACGCTGCCCCGCCTACACACATCCTGACAGCCAATCACTGGCTATCAGGATGTGAGTGGCAGCGAGACTGGCCAATCATTGCATTTGAGTCCCTGCCGCCCGAGAGGAGGGAGGGGAGCGGGCGCCCGGCACACAAGAGCCGCGGCTTGCCGACCACTGGGCATGTCATCACAAATCATATGAGTCAAGTGTGGGTCACCTCCGCCGAACCCCCGAGACTGACTCACCGAACCCCTGGGGTTCGATCGAACCCAGGTTAAGAACCACTGATCTAATCTAATATAATACAATATGAGGTATAATATAATATAATACAAGGTATAATCAGCTATAATGCTGGGTATAACATGAGAATGAATATAATACAATACAATATGAGGTATAATACAATATGAGGTATAATATAAAGTATAATATAATACAATATGAGGTATAATATAATACAATACAAGGTATAATATAATACAATATGAGGTATAATATAAAAATATAATCAATATAAAGAATACTACCCAGGTATTTTTCATCGTCTTTAAATGGTGAATCCCATTTAGATACATTGGGGTATGGACCCATTGACATCCCGGTGAAGAAGGTAATGAGAATCCTGTTGTAGCGAGAACCGAGGAAAGGTGCGTTTCCTATAAAGACTATTTTAATATCGGTCGGAGAATGAAAGTTTTTTTTTTTTTTTTTGCATTGATGAGAATTTGCACCTTGGGCTTCGTACTGAAGCATGACTAACTGATAGGCTGCATGTACAATTCAATTACTGGCGAATCTTCTCCTAGTGACCTCTCCGTTCTGTGCTCCCAGGAATCACCAGCGACGGTCCCAACGCAGTGCTGATAGGATTAGCTCCGGAGCACTTCAACTACCAAACCATGAACAAGGCCTTCAGGTGAGTGCCGTCCTGATTGCGGCTCGCCGTCCCTATAATTGGCCGGATACTGTTTTACCGAAGGATTAATTCTGTTCTGCGCTCCGCCGGGACCTAGTGAGGCGCGTAATACCGTTCTATCAGCGCTTTAATAAGAAATGTGTATAAAGACGCCAATATTCGTGCCCCAGTTATCAGGCTTTCCGGCAATTAGCTTCTCATTTCCGATTTGTGAGTTAAAGGAAAAGTATTTGCTGAAAGGGAACTAATCCCACCTTGTCACTGAGCTCTTCGTATTATAAGTTATGTCTGACGGTCATTTGATTGTGATTGGTGATTGTCACACATCTGTATTAGAGTGGATTCTTGCCATCATTGCTGCACTAAGGCCTGGTTTACACTTGTAGTTGTGGGGAGTGGTAAAAATAGGCAATTGAGCTGCATTTTTACCTCCCCCTATAAGTTGCAAAAGCAGTCATATGGGAGTATCTAGATGCCACGGCTGCGATGCTTTGCATCCCTACATGGCAAAAATGATCCCCCCTGACACGTTTGGAAGACAATAAAACCCACTGATTGCAACCCATTCAAGTGAATGGAGCCGAGCTGCAACTGCAGGCAATGCAAGCAATTTAGGCGTTAAATAGGCGGTGAGGAAACAACATAATGCCTTTTCACTGCTTGTCAAACACCCTCTGAAAAGTCATCCACCATGGATCACTCTTCAAAGGGCAAGCTCAAATGTAAACAAACCCTAACACTACGAGAAACTTAAGATACATTGTTGCAACCGCTATAAATGTAAAAGCACTGTCAAAGAAATAGCGGAGCTCTCTGCAGGGACACTTTTTGCCGGACTGGAATTCTTCTTCTTCTTCATCCTCTTCTTCTTCTTCCTCTTCTTCTTCATCTTCTTCATCCTCTTCTTCTTCATCCTCTTCTTCTTCATCCTCTTCATCTTCATTCTCTTCTTCTTCATTCTCTTCTTCTTCATCCTCTTCTTCCTCTTCTTCTTCTTCCTCTTCTTCTTCTTCCTCTTCTTCTTCTTCCTCTTCATCCTCTTCTTCTTCTTCATCCTCTTCTTCTTCTTCTTCTTCATCCTCTTCTTCCTCTTCCTCTTCTTCGTCATCCTCTTCTTCTTCATCCTCTTCTTCATCCTCTTCTTCTTCTTCATCCTCTTCTTCTTCTTCTTCCTCTTCTTCTTCTTCTTCATCCTCTTCTTCTTCTTCATCCTCTTCTTCTTCTTCTTCCTCTTCTTCTTCATCCTCTTCTTCTTCTTCATCCTCTTCTTCTTCCTCTTCCTCTTCTTCTTCTTCATCCTCTTCTTCCTCTTCCTCTTCTTCTTCTTCATCCTCTTCGTCTTCTTTTTCTTCTTTTTGTCTTCCTCTTGCAGGTCACTGCTCATGCGCAGATTTTTTATCGATAAGAAGATCAGCTGGTTTGCCCATAATTGCTGTGAAAATCGGCCGATCTTTTTCCAACTTTACCGATAAAAAAAATCTGCCAAAATACCGAAAAACGGCCGAACAATTAACCCACTAACCATCCGAAAATCGGCTGATTTTATTTTCGGAAGAAAAATCGGCCGATTTTCGACCCATCTATGGCCTGCATCAGTTAGCCTCCATTCACACTTGTGCAACTTGTCATGTGACTTTGGATGCATAGAGTTGCATGAGAAGTCGCAGCCCATATATTTCAATGGAAGCCGTTCAAATCTATGTGACTTAAAGTTGCACTTAAAGCTGACCTCCATTGATACGACTTTAATGCTACATCAGTGCCATAGACTGCAATGTAAACTCTCAAAAGTCATATGAAAGTCGAGTCTTAAGGTTATCAATGTGACAACAGTCAAAGCCAAAGTCACCAGCCAAAGTTGCATCCGAGTCTCACCCATCCAAAGTTGCATCAAAGTAGCAATGGAAATCATCAGGAACGGTCCGGCATTCGGACTGTGTGCACAGCTGTCCTTCTGACAGAAGCCAGTCTAAGTACCAGCTTTTGTAAATCAGAGCTGGGGGTGCTTACCAGTCTTTAAATGTGTTGCCTGCATTTGTTTTCTTTTTTTAGTCTTTTTTTCCCTCTGTTTTCACCCGGTGATCTAGCTAGTAGCACACCTCCTGTATTAGAGCGCCTCCACTCTGGATGAAGGAGCACAGGGGGAACAGCAGACAGCAGCATTGTCAGTCTTGGGGGAGGGGAGTGTTAGATAACAATAAAAGAAAATATTTTGGGTTTAATGCTGCTTTAACATACACTATATTGTCAAAAGTATTGGGCTGCCTGCTTTTACACGCACATGAACTTTAACCTCCTATCGCCTGCCATATAAGGAAATGACGGGCACAATAACGTTCCCTCATTCTAGGAGGACGTCATATGACATCCTCCTACTCCTAACTGCACGTACGCAGCTCTGGGGGCACACAGCGTGGCCCCCGGACACAGCGGATCACCGATCAACAGAAAGAGCCGAAGACGTTGGCTCTGTCATGTGATCAGCTGTGTCCAATCACAGGTAATCGTATGTAAATAAGGAAATGCCGGTTCTCTCCTCACAAACTGTCACACTGACAGAGGAGAGGAGAGGAGAGCCGGTAATCGGCATTACTCAGAGGGGACATCTACATAGATCATCAGGGCACCTGCCAATGCCCATCAGTAACACATCAATGCCACATATCAGTGCCTACCAGTGCAGATCAATGCCATATATCGGTGCCTTTCAGTGTCACCTATCAGTGCCAGTCAGTGCCAACTATCAGTGCTGCCTATCAGTGCCTGTCAGTGCTGCCTATCAGTGCCATATGAGTGCTGCCTTTCAGTGCTCATCAGTAATGCCTACCAGTGCCACCTACCAGTGCCTCCTCATCAGTTCCGCCTATCAGTTCCGCCTATCAGTGCCCATTAGTGCAGCCTATCAGTACCCATCACTGCAGCCTCGTTAGCGCACATCAGTGAAGGAGAAAAATCACTTATTTACAAAATGTTATATCAGAAACTAAGAAAAAAAATTTTTTTTCAAAATTTTCAGTTCTTGGTTTGTTTAGCAAAAAATAAAAAACCCCGAGGTGATTAAATACCACCAAAAGAAAGCTCTATCTGTCACAAAAAAATTATAAAAATTTCATATGGGTACAGTCTTGCATGACCGTGCAATTGTCACTCAAAGTGTGACAGCACTGAAAGCTGAAAACTGGCCTGGGCAGGAAGGGGGTATAAGTGCCCTGTAGGCAAGAGGTTAATGGCCTCCCACTCTTAGTCCGTAGGGTTCAATATTGAGTTGGCCCCGCCCTTTGCAGCTATAACAGCTTCAACTCTTCTGGGAAGGCCGTCCACAAGGTTTAGGAGGGTGTCTATGGGAAGGTTGGACCATTCTTCCAGAAGCACATTTGTGAGGTCAGGCACTGATGTCGGGGGAGGAGGCCTGTCTCGCAGTCTCTGCTCTAATTCATCCCAAAGGTGTTCTATGGGGTTGAGGTCAGGACTCTGTGCAGGCCAGTCAAGTTCCTCCACCCCAAACTGGCTCCTCCATGTCTTTATGGACCTTGCTTTGTGCTCTGGTGTGCAGTCATGTTGGAACAGGAAGGGGCCATCCCCAAACTCTTCCCACAAAGTTGGGAGCATTAAGTTGTCCAAAATGTCTTGGTATGCTGATGCCTTAAGAGTTCCCTTCACTGGAACTAGGGGGCCAAGCCCAATCCCTGACAAACAACCCCCACACCATAATCCCCCCTCCACCAAACTTTACACTTGGCAACTGCCAAACCCAGACACATCCATCAGATTTCCAGACAGAGAAGCGTGATTGGTCACTCCAGAGAACACATCTCCACTGCTCTAGAGTCCAGTGGCTGTGTGCTTTACACCACGGCATCCGACGCTTTGCATGGCACTTGGTGATGTAAGGCTTGGATGCAGCTGCTCGGCCATGGAAACCCATTCCATGAAGCTCTCTACGCACTGTTGTTGTGCTAATCTGAAGGCCACACCAAGTTTGGAGGTCTTTATCTATTGACTCTGCAGACAGTTGGCGACTTCTGCGCACTGTGTGCTTCAGCATGCGCTGACCCCGCTCTGTCATCTGACGTGGCCTACCACTTGGTGGCTGAGTTGCTGTTGTTCCCAGTTGCTTCCACTTTGTTATAATCCCACTAACAGTTGAGCGTGGAATATTTAGTAGCCAGGAAATGTCACGGATGGACTTATTGCACAGGTGACCACCTATCACGGGACCACGCTTGGAGTCACTGAGCTCCTGAGAGCGACCCATTCTTTCATAAATGTTTGTAGAAGCAGTCTGCATGTCTAGGGGCTTGATTGTATACACCTGTGTCCATGGAGGGGATTGGAACACCTGAATCACATGATTTGAACTGGTGTCTCAATACTTTTGGTAATATAGTGTATATTGATAAAATTATTTACATTCTCATCTAAAGAAACAAATAATAGAAACAAACAAGTTATGCTGCTAATTCCTTAGAAAAAAAGTGAAAATGTTATCTGTAGCTGTATCACTTCTATGGCCTGATAAGGGTTTTCAGATAATCGCTGCATCCTTGGTATGCCCATAATCGCATTCTCGCCTGCAGAGGGAGACGAAGGTCATCAGGGTGCATGGGAAACCCTCCCCAATTTTATCTAATCTCCCAGCCGCGTTATCTTATCACCCCTGATAGAACCTGATGTTCTCAACTACACAGCACTTCTCTATAACTTGTATACGGTATAATTCCACCACCACCGTTCCCTATATAGGAGAGCGTGATGGAAGGTGGGGGTGAACCCCGGTCTGATGCAGGTCAATGGTCCCGCTGCCGTTATGCCGGGGTAATAAACTGACACTGAGCTGCAATCTTATGTATCCTGACGGTTGTTGATACCGATCTGGGATGCAGGTTACCAATCTACAGGAAGATTGACAGCAGACAGAAGCTTGCAAGTAGAGCTGCTTGCGTTCTTCTAGGGGTGGCTTGAAATGCCTAAAAGGATGTGCAGTGGGGATCGAAAGTTTGGGCACCCCAGCTAAAAATTTGTATTAATGTGCATAAAGAAGCCAAGGAAAGATGGAAAATCTCCAAAAGGCATCAAATACAGATTAGACATTCTTATAATATGTCACCAAAAGTTAGATTTTATTTCCATCATTTACACTTTCAAAATAACAGAAAACAAAAAAATGGCGTCTGCAAAAGTTTGGGCACCCTGCAGAGTTAATATCTTGTACTGCCCCCTTTGGCAAGTATCACAGCTTGTAAACGCTTTTTGTAGCCAGCCAAGAGTCTTTCAATTTTTGTTTGAGGTATCTTTGCCCATTCTTCCTTACAAAAGTCTTCCAGTTCTTTGAGATTTCTGGGCTGTCTGTCACGCACTGCTCTTTTAAGGTCTATCCATAGATTTTCAATTATGTTGAGGTCAGGAGATTGTGAAGGCCATGGCAAAACCTTCAGTTTACGCCTCTTGATGTAATCCCCCGTGGATTTCGAGGTGTGTTTAGGATCATTATCCATTTGTAGAAGCCATCCTCTCTTTAACTTCAGCTTTTTCACAGATGGCATCAAGTTACCATCCAAAATTTGCCGAAATTTTATTGAATCCATTTTTCGTTCTACTCGTGAGATGTTCCCTATGCCACTGGCTGCAACACAACCCCAAAGCATGATTGATCCAACCCCATGCTTAACAGTTGGACAGAGGTTCTTTTCATTAAATTCTGTGCCCCTTCTTCTCCAAACGTACCTTTGCTCATTCCAGCCAAAAAGTTCAATTTTAACCTCATCGGTCCACAGAACTTGTTTCCAAAATGCATCAGGCTTGTCTATATGTTCATTTACAAAGTTCAAACGATGATTTTTGTGGTGAGGACGTAGAAGAGGTTTTCTTCTGATGACTCTTCCATGAAGACCATATTTGTACAAGTATCTCTTTATAGTGGAATAGTGTACCACAACTCCAGTGTCTGCCAGATCTTTCTGGAGGGATCGTGCAGTCAAACGTGGGGTTTGAATTGCTTTTCTGCGAGCTGTTCTGTCTGATATTTTTCTTGGTCTTCCAGATCTTGCTTTAACTTCCACTGTTCCTGATGACTGCCATTTCCTAATTACATTCTGAACAAAGGATATTGACATCTGAAAATGCTTTGCTATCTTCTTATAGCCTTCTCCAGCTTTGTGAGCGTCAACTATTTTCAGTTTCAGTTTTCTAGACAACTGCTTAGAAGAACCCATGGTGCTGATTGTTGGGGCAAGGCCAGATGAGTCTGGGCATTTAAAACCTTTGAGATTGACATCACCTGGTCTTCCCAGATGATGATTGAGACACTGGCAGGTCTCAGCTTTGCAAAGGGGGCAGTGCATGCTATAAACTCTGCAGGGTGCCCAAACTTTTGCAGACGCCATTTGTTTGTTTTCTGTTATTTTGAAAGTGTAAATGATGGAAATAAAATCTAACTTTTGTTGACATATTATAAGAATGTCTAATCTGTAATTTGATGCCTTTTGGAGATTTTTCCATCTTTCCTTGGCTTCTTTATGCACATTAATACAAATTTTTAGCTGGGGTGCCCAAACTTTTGATCCCCACTGTACCTGTATGTCCTCTGGTTGAAGGGTTTATTCCGGGATGATGCATACAGCCATAGGCATCATCCTGGTATCTTTTCTTTTCAGCCGGCAGTTCCCTAAAATGGAAAAGCCACTCTAGAGGCTAAGTAGCCACTGGATTGCTTTTACAGGTGGCGGGAGAAGTCATTAAAACACCCCCCCCTTCCCTTCCGGAACCTTCACCTCTATGGTATTAGAAACCATCGGAAGCAACCTGTATATGTCCCTGACGGTTTCAGTGTTTTGTTTACAAGCTATTGCTAGCTTGTACAAGCCTCGGATCAGACTGATCTTGGTCTCAACTGATGCTGTTAAGGTCACAGGAGGCATCAGGAGTCTAATAGACCCCAGATGTCTCAGTAAAGAAGACCTGTCACTGCTGATTGTTGTCACAAGGGATGTTTACATTTCATGTGACAGCAGTAAGAGTGATCGATAAAACTTTACTTTTTTTTTTTAATTATTATTTATTTTAAATTTTTTAAAGTGCTATATCCCCCATGCTTGCACACAAAGGAGAACACATGCCTTTGTCCTGCATTCATATGCAAATGGTAATCGCACTAGACATGGGAGGCGTCATGGCGAACGTCATAGCGAGAACAATAATTCTAGCCCCGGACTTCTGTGTAACTTTAAACTGGTAACATGTAAAGGCATTTAAAGCGTCGCCTGTAGAGATTCTAACGTACCGTAATTTGGCACTGTTCCACAGGCGTGCGTAATTTTAAAACTTGACGTGTTAGTTATCTTTTTACTCGGCGTAACATCATCTTTTATATTTTACCTCAAAAATGGGTATTATATTGTGTTTGTGTACAGTAACATTTTTTTAAAGTGTATTTTTTCCATAAAGATTGCATTTAACAAAACACTGCGCAAATACCGGGCAACATTAAAAAAAACCATTTTATTGTCTAGGGCCTCTGCTTAAAAAACATATATGTTTTGGGGTTCTAAGTAATTTTCTAGCAGAAAAACGATGATTGTTACATGTAGGAGATCAGTGTCAGAATAGGCTTGGGAAGCAAGTGGTTAATATTTATTATTTTAAGCCGTATGGCCTAACTTTAGCGCAATTTTATATCTAATATTATATAATTATTATATAACAATATATATATATAGTTAATAATAAATTATTATTATTACCGTATTTTTCGCTCTATAAGACGCAACCAGATTTTAGAGGAGGAAAACAAGAAAAAAAATATTTTGAACCAATGGACTGCGAACATACTACAGGAGATGACCAGAGACTGCGGACACAGTACAGGAGATGACCAGAGACTGCGGACACAGTACAGGAGATGACCAGAGACTGCGGACATAGTACAGGAGATGACCAGAGACTGCGGACATAGTACAGGAGATGACCAGAGACTGCGGACATAGTACAGGGGATGACCAGAGACTGCGGACATAGTACAGGAGATGACCAGAGACTGCGGACACAGTACAGGAGATGACCAGAGACTGCGGACACAGTACAGGAGATGACCAGAGACTGCGGACACGGTACAGGAGATGACCAGAGACTGCGGACACGGTACAGGAGATGACCAGAGACTGCGGACACGGTACAGGAGATGACCAGAGACTGCGGACACGGTACAGGAGATGACCAGAGACTGCGGACACGGTACAGGAGATGACCAGAGACTGCGGACACGGTACAGGAGATGATCAGAGACTGCGGACACGGTACAGGAGATGACCAGAGACTGCGGACACGGTACAGGAGATGACCAGAGACTGCGGACATACTACAGGAGATGACCAGAGACTGCAGACCTTTGGGGAGCGGCCTAGGCGATTGGAAATGGAAGTTGTCCTCCCTCCCCCCCTCCCTCCCCGTAATCTTCTGGGACACGTGACAGGTTCATTCACAAAGCACAGCGCTTCTCGCGCATGTGCAGTGGGTATCCGCTAGTGAAGCTGTCACAGCTGGGTGCCCACATTAAAGATGCCGGCACCGGGGAGAGAAGACGGCCGGTGAAACCAGCGGTGGTGAGGACACCACTGGACCGAGGGACAGGTAAGTGGCTGTATTTGTAGCTGCTGACTTTTTTTTTTTTTTTTTCAGCCGGGCCTCTGCTTTAAGGGGCAGCTGCTTTGGGCCCTGCCTGGTGCCGCCACAGAAGACGGCAGTGGCGATGGGAGGAATACTGGGCCGGCCGCTCCATAAGACGCACAGATATTTCCCCCCATTTTTTTGGGGGGAAAAAAGTTCATCTTATGGAGTGAAAAATACGGTATTTTAAATCTCGTGGAATTTTAAAATAAAGTGGAGAAAGTTTGGAGCTTACGTGATACACTTTATTGGCTAATTTGAGTCCTTAAATATGAGATCTTTTGACGTAACTTCGTCAGGTTTCACCAGCTCTTCGTCCATTACACTTGCATTTAGCCGATCAACGGTACTCCAGTTTTCTGCATTCATCAATGGCTAACATGGTAGAACTCTCTACTACTACAAAAACATGACATTTGTGCAGCACTCCTCTTGTTTTAGCTGCCCCCCGGAATATACTCTGTCCTGCAACCGAGTCCTTCCTCCAGGTTGGCTGACGGCCAGCCTCATCAGCCCACTTGCTGTAAGCTCAGGGTGTCATGGACACGCCCACTGAGGCAGGCTCGCCCCAGCGCTCGAGAGAATGGCACTTACATAATTATGTGAACATTGTTCTTTGCTGCATTTAAAACCTTCCTTTCCTTCTGTCCATGGTGGTGGGCAAAGACCTGAGACCTCACTAGACCAGGCAAAGATGGACGAAACAAAGTATATACAGTGCAAGGTGTGACAATTTAATTCCTGGAACGGGCTGTATTAACCACTTCCAGTCCGGACACTTTTAACCCCTTCCTGCCCAGGCCAATTTTCAGCTTTCAGTGCTATCACACTTTGAATGACAATTGCGCGGTCATGCAACACTGGACCCATATGAATTTTTTAGCATTTTTTTTAGACAGATAAAGCTTTATTTTGGTGGTGTTTATTCTACACTGGGAAGTTTTTGTTTTTGCTATGTAAATAAAAAAGTCCAAAAATTTTGAAAAAAAGTGTTTTTCTTATAAAAGTTTGCAAATAAATATTTCTTCATAAATCTTGGCCAAAATTTATTCCATTATCGTTTTAGTAAAAAAAAAATAACCAAAATTAGTTTATAACCAAAAATTATAATTTTTAAACATATTTTTATTTTTTCTATTATTTATGGTTTTTTTTTTTTACTTAGTGTCACCCTAGCAGTACAGTGTCACCATAGTGACACTGTACTACTTGTGGGGGGTGATGAAGATTTTTTTTTTTTACACTGATTGCTTTTACACCCATAAAGGCTGCAAAAGCAATAATTTCTTCTTCTCTCTGGCATTCCTGCAGCCATTGAGAACTACTGTGTGAGCTGTGATTGGTCGCAGCTTGTCACATGGTACAAGGCTGTTGTGAATAGCCTTGTACCATGTGACCACTGTGATCATTCACAGATTTCACACGTAGTAAGCAATGATGTCAGAAGTGACATCTTGCTTGCTACTCTGCATGTGATCACTCATTGGCCAATCAGTCATCACATGATCGGGACCTCGCACAGAGGTCCCGTCTGACGATCGGTGTTCCACTGTGTCCACCAGACACAGTGGGCACCGGATTGTGGTGCTGCGCGCTCCCAGGGAGCGTGCACAAGCAGTGTGCGGGGAGGCCATTTATAAACGGCCACCCGACCCTGCGCTGCCACCGTCCGGCCATTTATATACAATGGCTGGACGGGAGGTGGTTAAAAAAATGTTTGCTTACCTATACACTGTTGCTGTTGTCACTTTCAAAGTATTCCCCTTGTGCAGCAACACACTTTTCTAGATGACTGCACCACTGCTGGAAACATTCGCTGCGCAGTTTCTTTGTTGTGACTCACTGGATGTCCAGAATGTCATCAAATCTGTGTCCTTTTAGGGCGTTTTTTAGTTTTGGAAACAGCCAAAAGTTGCAGGGTGCTAAGTCAGGGGAATAAAGTGGTTGGTCAAGTTTCGGAATGGATTTCTAGGCCAGGGCCTTAATTCATCATGTGCAGGAGCATTGTCGTGGTGGAGAATCCACTTGTCAGGGCAGAATTCCGGTCTTTTCCTCTGAACAAATTCCTGACACCTATTTATTTTCCACATTTGTCCTATAGTCACCAGGAGACTATACTGTGAATCAATAATAGTAATGGGTTAATCTGCACTGTTTGGTTGTCAGGCCGGGAAGGGTGTGATAGGCGCTGATAATCAGGCTGTGCTGATGGCTGGAGCTGCAGCGAGATATCTGTAATCTTTATGAGGGCAGATACGGGTGTGATAAGTCCCTGGAGCAGCTCTGACCACTTGCATGCGTGCAGAAAGGAACATGTGCGGGAAACTTTCCACCTTCCGGGTCCTGAGGGGGTATTCAGAGGGCTCCATTTACAGCTGCAGTGTTGGGGCCCATTCACATCATGTTTTTCGGTAATGTGCATGACACGCATTAGGCGCACTGGTGTGATGCAGTGCCGTTTGTTCACATCTGTTGCACTGCTGATAAATGTTTGACATTGCGCTGCATCACACATTATTGCGTTGTTTGCTGCACCGCACATCCATCGTAAGGCGTGTTGGGGAGCCATTAAGAATGACATTGAGTGTATTCTTCCTTGAACCTTGGTGTGCTTTGTGTATTTCCTCCAGATCTGTGCTGCAATGCAGTGTGGGACTTCCCCTCTGTGCAGGAGCTTCCTGTAATAAAGACCGCTCACTGCTGCTCTTCCTCCTTTTGCAGAGTGACTGGACTTGTCTTGACCCCCTCCTGTAGTTCTCTGAAGGCAGCCTGTAATGGATGAGACCTTGCTGGGCCCCTCCCACAGCTCAGCTGTCTGCACAGGCTAGCTACAGCACAGTGATGATGTCACTTCTACTTTTACATGGCAGTATCTGGTTTTGCAAAAGCGTTTGGTGCTAATACACTGCTCAGAAAAATTAAAGGAACACTTTGTAATCAGAGTCTAGCATCAACTCCTGGGATATTGATCTGGTCAGATAAGTAGCAGAGGGGGTTGGTAATCAGTTTCAGCTGCTTTGGTGTTAATTAAATTAACAACAGGTGCACTAGATGGGCAACAATGAGACGACCCCCAAAAACAGGAATGGTTTTAGAGGTGGAGGCCACTGACATTTTTTCCCTACTCATCTTTTCTGACTGTTTTTACTAGTTTTGCATTTGGCTAGGGTCAGTGTCACTACTGGTAGCATGAGGCCATACCTGGACCCTACAGAGGTTGCACAGGCAGTCCAACTCCTCCAGGATGGCACATCAATACGTGCCATTGCCAGAAGGTTTGCTGTGTCTCCCAGCACAGTCTCAAGAGCATGGAGGAGATTCCAGGAGACAGGCAGTTACTCTAGGAGAGCTGGACAGAGCCATAGAAGGTCCTTAACTCATCACCAGGACCGGTATCTGCTCCTTTGTACAAGGAGGAACAGGATGAGCACTGCCAGAGCCCTACAAAATTATTATTATTATACAGGATTTATATCGCGCCAACAGTTTGCTCAGTGCTTTACAATATAAGGGAGACGGTACAATTACAATACATTTCAGTACAGAAGGAATAGGAGGGCCCGGCTCATGGAGCTTACAATCTAAAATGACCTCCAGCAGGCCACTGGTGTGAATGTCTTTGACCAAACAATCAGAAACAGACTTCATGAGGGTGACCGAGGGCCCGACGTCCTCTAGTGGGTCCTGTGCTCACTGCTCGGCACCATAGAGCTGGATTGGCATTTGCCATTGAACACCAGAATTGTCAGGTCCACCACTGGCACCCTGTGCTTTTCACAGATGAGAGCAGGTTCACTCTGAGCACATGTGACAGACATGAAAGGGTCTGGAGAAGCCGTGGAGAACGTTCTGCTGCCTGTAACATGGTTCAGCATGACCATATTGGTGGTGGGTCAGTGATGGTCTGGGGAAGCATATCCATGGAGGGACGCACAGACCTCTACAGGCTAGACAATGGCACCCTGACTGCCATTAGGTATTGAGATGAAATCCTTGGACTGGTTGTCAGACCCTACGCTGGTGCAGTGGGTCCTGGGTTCCTCCTCGTACATGACAATGCCCGGCCTCATGTGGTGAGAGTATTCAGGCAGTTCCTGGAGGATGAAGGAATTGATACCATTGAATGGCCCCCACGCTCATCTGACCTAAATCCAATAGAACACTTCTGGAATGTCGTGTTTTGATCCATCTGACGCCGCCAGGTTGCACCTCAGGAGCTCAGTGATGCCCTGGTCCAGACCTGGGAGGAAATCCCCCAGGACACCATCCATGGTCTCATTAGGAGCCTCCCCCGATGTTGTCAGGCATACATACAAGCATGTGGGGGCCATACAATCTACTGAGGACCATTCTGAGTTGCTGCAATGAAATTTCAGCCAAATGGACTCGCCTGTTGCATCATTTGTTCACTTTGATTTTCGGGGTGTCTTTGAATTCAGTCCTCTGTAGGTTGATCATTTCCATCAAACGATGGGGAATCCTTACGTTCCAAGCACATTACCCGTCCATATCAGTATAGAGATCTGGAAGGAGATTTTTCTCCATTGAGATCTGATGTGTTTATAAAGTGTTCCTTTCATTTTTTTTGTGCAGTGTAGATTGTCCTTTATGGCTTTTGAGGAAAATATTTTGTGACTGAAAAAAAGTATTGTATTGATGATGATATACTGTACAGTGCTTTAGCATTCATTCAGCTGGAGATCACATCTACGTCCAGACACCACAATATACCGGCCATTACTTTCATTAGCCAGGAAGGCTCTTCAGTGCCCCTCTCTGGGGTTTAGTTTCACTTTATTGGGCCTTTCTATGGCTTTATGGATAAGTCCACCTATTGCCATCCATTGGGAATTCTCTTACTGGCCAGTGAGCCCAGCCAGGGAAAATTATGTCTTTAGTGAAACTAAATCAGAGAGGGGCACAGACGTTTTCTTTCTTTCAATATGGTGAACGCAGCAAGAGAAGTGAGACCTCACATGCTCAGTTCTTTGACGTCAGACAGTGGCAGGTGGTTCAGCCTCCCAGCATCCTTTGCTGTGGATAGACTTGGGCTTTCCAAGAAATGTGAAGCGGAGAAGTTGAGCGACAAGGGTTAATGTCATGTGATCGTACTTCCCGCCACCACCTTCTCCTGGCACGGCCTTGTCTCTTTCTGTTCTTCTTCCTCCTGATATCAGTGGAGTGAGATGTTGTAATGGGATGACGGCGGGTTTATGGGGCCGCACTCAGAAAAGAGAAGTCCATATTTATTGTGTAGGACGGTGACGCCGGAGGAACTTGATTCTCATTCATAGAGGAAACAGAAATATTTGTCGTCCATAGGAGCCGGATTTTATCATTTGTCATCGGGATCGTTCACACCGGCCCTCCCTACCCCTCTGAAAAGTGGCCGACCGACCACCCGCAATCACATGTATTCCACATGGTTACAGAGCAGTTGTAGTGTGGCCCCTGATGTTCAACCTGCGGCCCTTTGGCACTTTCTGTGCATCCCTCGGGGCCTCTGGGGACACTAATCTGTTTTTTCTTACGGCCCTGTTAAAGCTGTGATTTCTAGCAGTCTCTTTTATTATGTCTCCAGTCTATGATTGTCTCTGGAAGTATGTTCCCAGTCTCCATCAACTCCTATAGCATGTTCACAGTCTCCTGTATCATGTCTGCAGTCTCTGACCATCTCTTGTATCATGTCTGCAGTCTCTGACCATCTCTTGTATCATATCTGCAGTGTCTGATCTTCTCTTGTATCATGTCTGCAGTCTCTGACATCTCTTGTATCATGTCTGCAGTCTCTGGCCATCTCATGTATCATGTCCGCAGTCTCTGACCATCTCTTGTATCATGTCTGCAGTCTCTGACCATCTCTTGTATCATATCTGCAGTGTCTGATCTTCTCTTGTATCATGTCTGCAGTCTCTGACATCTCTTGTATCATGTCTGCAGTCTCTGGCCATCTCATGTATCATGTCCGCAGTCTCTGACCATCTCATGTATCATGTCCGCAGTCTCTGACCATCCCTTGTATCATGTCTGCAGTCTCTGGCCATCTCATGTATCATGTCCGCAGTCTCTGACATCTCTTGTATCATGTCTTCAGTGTCTGATCATCTCTTGTATCAATCCTGCAGTCTCTGACCATCTCATGTATCATGTCTGCAGTCTCTGACATTTCTTGTATCATGTCTGCAGTCTCTGACATTTCTTGTATCATGTCTGCAGTCTCTGACCATTTCTTGTATCATGTCTGCAGTCTCTGACCATCTCTTGTATCATGTCTGCAGTCTCTGACCATCTCTTGTATCATGTGTGCAGTCTCTGACCATCTCTTGTATCATGTGTGCAGTCTCTGACCATCTCTTGTATCATGTCTGCAGTCTCTGACCACCTCTTGTACCATGTCTGCAATTTCTGACCATCTCTTGTATCATGCTCGTCAACATTTTAGGTGCAGTCCTTTGGTGATGTCGATGGGCGCACTTGAGGCCCCCCCCTCGTACCAAGAAAATTGACCACCCCTGCATAAGACTTATCATTTCATTTTTTCCACAGCTGCAAAACAAAGCATCGCAGGCGCAGTATGTGTACAGCCCTGAGTGGCTGCATGCATTCATTTAGGTGGGCGGTCAGGAGATGATAAAACTGCTGTTTGACCGCCTGCTTTTACTGCCATCTAAGGTCCAGTTCATATGGGCAGTCAGGCGTTGGTAAAAGTAGGCAGTTGAGCCAAGGTTTTGTCCGCCCCCTGACTGCCCACCTAAAGAAGGACATGCAGCCACTCAGGACTGTACACATGCAGTGGCTGCACCAAACGTTACTCAGCATGTTGCATTTGGCAAGCTGTACCGCTGGGGAAGGGCGCCCATATAAGTGTACAGAGCTGTGCTGCAACCCACCTGCAACTGTGCATAATGCATGTGGCTGCAGTGCCGAGGTGCGGCATTTACAGGGTTAAAGGGTGAGGATGTGGGATGTCTCCTCCTTGATGACAGGTTTAACCCTGTAAATGCTGCACCAGTGCGCTGCAACCACAAGTCTAATGCGGTGGACTGCCTCTCAGAGGGACAGCAAATGTTCAAATGAAAACAATAACGTTTACACAGAGTGGACCGCTGAGATCTTTAAACAAAAAGGACGGCTGTGATTGGCGGATTTTATTCGTTTAATAAACTAGAAGCCCAAAGATGCCCATCACTCGCCACCCCCCCCCCCCTTTACATCAGATGTCAGGAGCCCCTCCTCCTTACCCTCTCTTACATCACGGTGCACCCTCCCCTTACCTTGTGCTGTTGCCGGGAAAAAGCTGAGGGTGCAGTTGGGAAGCAGAAAGTGCAGGGTCTGGAGGAGGACCAGAAGGGCTGGAGTCAGCTGCCGGAGTCTGCTGAACACAGAGAGGTGCAGGATCTGTAGGAGTTCTGTCCTCCTCTCTGCTGCCGACTGCTGAGATGAGTGGGGGTGCCGCAGCTGCAGGAGAGGTGTGAGGACAATATGAAATGGCCTGGCGGGCCTTGTCTTTGACACGTGATCTAGGGGGGGTGCAGAAGAAGCTTACATACTTGCCTCCCCGCTCCAGCAGGTTCCCTCAGTCCATGCAACCAATCTACCACAGCATCCCCTGTAAGCTTCTCCAGGCTTCGGTCACACTCCTGCATCCATCACAGAAAATACAGAGTGGATAACCCTGCAGTGTACGTGATGACGTCGAGGTTCCACCCACAGACCAGAGTTTTGGTAGAGGAGACCAGTCCTGGAGCGGGGAGTCGGGTATGTAATACAGGCTCTTCTGCAACCCCCTAGACTTAACCCTTGCAGTTTTGAGTGGGGGGGGGGGGGTTGTGGCCACTGCAAGAGTATTTTTTTTTTTTTGTGAACGGAGCAGTTCATGTGTATCTAACAACAATATCTTTACTTAGTAACAACATTTTTAACACAAGAATGTATAACATTTGAGATCAATAAATAACAAGTAACCCATTACATTACTTACCATTAATCATAGATCACAAATGTCTTGTGAACCCGAAATACTGATCATTATCAAAAAATGTACAAGTTTGGACTGTGCCGGGGTAGAGCCACTAGATGGGGCTGTGCCTTTTAAGATTCGCCTAGTGTCCAAACCTCCTAGAGGCGGCAGCTATACCCGTCCATTGAGTGATGGACTCCCGATGCTGCACTTGTGGAATGTGTTGGTTGGAGTAGTAGAGAAGCATTGCAGGTGATTGGCTGTCAGTCACATTATCTGTATCGGTGATTGTCTGATCTGAGGTCTGTATATATGTAGAGGGAATCAGCAGCGCCTGCGGGCATTAGAACAATTGCTGGATTAAAGTGTACATATCCTTTAAGCTGTCACTCATTAACAATACTTTCTTCAAGGAGTAGTTGTTATTTAGCCAACATACCACCCTAGGCACAGGCCCGCCCCTTTTCTACCAGCCCCGCCCCTTGTGTCGTGATTTATTTTATTAAAACATTCTTCTACAATGAATTATTGGAGGCAATGTGCTGCCTGCTTTATATGCAGAGGAATTCCTCAACAAACGAGAGAAAGGGCGTTGGTTTCCACAGGATGTCCAGTCAGGCTAGATACACAAGCCTGAAGGGATCTCCTACAATTTCAGGTTTCCTGAACTGCAGAGAGTCTTTTGACTCCTCTCATCATCCTCTCCCCCCCTGCAGTGAATTCTGCCACAAATGTTTAGAAGATGAAAGCAAGCTAAAAAGTTATTGTGATTATAACATGTTGAAGTTTAGTGGTGCTCCCTCCAACCCTGCTGTCCTAGGCACTGGCCCACAATTGGCCTTGTGTTAGATGAGACTCCAGATGATGTGTTTTTTTTTTTTTAATGGTTTTGGTTTCTCAAAATAATTCACAAAGCCTGCATACTACCAGGTCAGGTGTGTCTGTTATCTACTAGAGCAGTGGTCTCCAAACTGCGGCCTCTGGGCTAGATGTGTCCCTTTGTTTGCCTTTATCCGGCTCTTGGGATACTATTACTCCTACCGACACCAACAATGGGGCACGATTCCTGCCACCGACACCAACAATGGGGCACGATTCCTGCCACCGACACCAACAATGGGGCACCATTCCTGCCACCGACACCAACAATGGGGCACCATTCCTGCCACCGACACCAACAATGGGGCACCATTCCTGCCACCGACACCAACAATGGGGCACCATTCCTGCCACCGACACCAACAATGGGGCACCGTTCCTGCCACCGACACCAACAATGGGGCACCGTTCCTGCCACCGACACCAGCGATGGGGCACCGTTCCTGCCACCGACACCAACGATGGGGCACCGTTCCTGCCACCGACACCAACGATGGGGCACCGTTCCTGCCACCGACACCAACGATGGGGCACCGTTCCTGCCACCGACACCAACGATGGGGCACCGTTCCTGCCACCGACACCAACGATGGGGCACCGTTCCTGCCACCGACACCAACGATGGGGCACCGTTCCTGCCACCGACACCAACGGTGGGGCACCGTTCCTGCCACCGACACCAACGGTGGGGCACCGTTCCTGCCACCGACACCAACGGTGGGGCACCGTTCCTGCCACCGACACCAACGGTGGGGCACCGTTCCTGCCACCGACACCAACGGTGGGGCACCGTTCCTGCCACCGACACCAACGGTGGGGCACCGTTCCTGCCACCGACACCAACGGTGGGGCACCGTTCCTGCCACCGACACCAACGGTGGGGCACCGTTCCTGCCACCGACACCAACGGTGGGGCACCGTTCCTGCCACCGACACCAACGGTGGGGCACCGTTCCTGCCACCGACACCAACGGTGGGGCACCGTTCCTGCCACCGACACCAAGGGTGGGGCACTATTTCTCCCACTAATAGCAATGCTGGGGCATTGCTTACTCCCACGGGCCACAGTTCGGGCCCCTTAAAGTCTGAAAGACAGTAATCTGGCTCTTTGTTTGAAAAGTTTGGAGACCCCTGTACTAGAGGTCCCAAGAGAATCATGAATAGACATCCATGACCCCAATGCACTAAAGTTTCCCGAGTTCGGAGGCTTCTCTTACATCTAGCTTTCTGTGTTTTCCTTTAAGGCTGGTCCTGGATGGAGCACCAATCATTGCCATCCATAAGGCAAGGTACTACAAGAGGAAGGACGGCTTGGCCTTGGGCCCCGGTCCATTTGTTACAGCACTGGAGTATGCTACTGACACCAAAGCCACCGTGGTTGGGAAACCGGAGAAGACTTTCTTCCTGGAGGCCTTGAGGAGCACAGGCTGCAGCCCAGAGGAGGCTGTCATGATCGGAGATGTGAGTTGGAATTGTTGAATTTAAAATGTATGTCAGGAAAAATAGAAACTATGTATTCAGTACACCTCTGCAATACACTCATATGTTCACATGGTTTATCCCTTTAAGAAAATCCCCCAACTTCCTGTTTGATCTGACAACACATGCACTGAAATCCCATCCAGTGTTGTCAGCCCTGCCTACTGGACTACAGAACTCCACCTATCTCCCTCCCCACTCCATATACAGACATTGATTTCTATCCTGGAAAAACAATGCTGACAACTTTACTCTCACTGTGTGCAAGGGAAGGGCTTTTGTGAGATGTAGTTCTGGGGGTGTGCCTATGTCAGTAGGAACTGAGATCCCAGCAGCTGCCCCTGCAAGTCAGTGGCGGCAAATAGTTTTGCAATACTTCAGCCGCCAGGAGTGTGTGTAATTCTGACAAGGCAGTAGTCAGATAAAAGCAATTTGGTGACTATGTAGCTGCCAGATCGCTTCAACCCACTCCCGTAAGTTCTAGTCCTCCCCCCCCCTTCCCCTTTCCTGTGCATGCCCCGCCATGTTTCCTGGGATCCACACACCCATTGGTTGTTCTGGGACTGGTTTAGTAGAAGGATCAGTGACCTCTGATCTCCCCTTCCAGCTAATAACCCCGAAATGATGTGTAAAATGTCACTTCTGGGTCCCGGTGTCACTTAGAAGCTAGTGGAGCAAGATCTGCACTTTATTATCTGCATTGGAGGGCTGGTGAGGCCCCTGATGTCTCATTAATATAAACCTGTCACCAAAAAGAACAATCATCACATAGAATTTGTCTCCCCTAAGTGAAGAAAAATAAATTTTATTGTACAAAATGTTTAGAAAATGTAAAAAAAAAAAGTACACAACACTTAACCCCTCCCCCTTCCCTCCCCCTAAAAATGATTTTTTTTTTTTTATCTCCTGTCTCAACTAATTTATCATATATCTTCAAAATATCTTTTAGTGAAAATTATATAAATATATAAAATAAATAGATAAATCAATTCACAGTGACCAAAAAAAACAGTGATCAAATCAACCCACTATAGTGAGCAAAACAAACGTAGTGATAAAACAAATAAAGTCCAGTGATACAAAAATAAACAAAGTCCAGTGATACAAAAATAAACAAAGTCCAGTGATACAAAAATAAACAAAGTCCAGTGATACAAAAATAAACAAAGTCCAGTGATACAAAAATAAACAAAGTCCAGTGATACAAAAATAAACAAAGTCCAGTGATACAAAAATAAACAAAGTCCAGTGATACAAAAATAAACAAAGTCCAGTGATACAAAAATAAATTAAAAAAGTCCAGTGATACAAAAATAAATTAAAAAAGTCCAGTGATACAAAAATAAATTAAAAAAGTCCAGTGATACAAAAATAAATTAAAAAAGTCCAGTGATACAAAAATAAATTAAAAAAGTCCAGTGATACAAAAATAAATTAAAAAAGTCCAGTGATACAAAAATAAATTAAAAAAGTCCAGTGATACAAAAATAAATTAAAAAAGTCCAGTGATACAAAAATAAATTAAAAAAGTCCAGTGATACAAAAATAAATTAAAAAAGTCCAGTGATACAAAAATAAATTAAAAAAGTCCAGTGATACAAAAATAAATTAAAAAAGTCCAGTGATACAAAAATAAATTAAAAAAGTCCAGTGATACAAAAATAAATTAAAAAAGTCCAGTGATACAAAAATAAATTAAAAAAGTCCAGTGATACAAAAATAAATTAAAAAAGTCCAGTGATACAAAAATAAATTAAAAAAGTCCAGTGATACAAAAATAAATTAAAAAAGTCCAGTGATACAAAATTAAATTAACAAAGTCCCGTGATACAAAAATAAAGTCCAGTGATACAAAAATAAATAAATAAAGTCCAGTGATGAAAGTTTTCCCGTGATAGAAATCATACGGTGTTGAAAAACATACACAGTGCTCACAGTGCGCCCCCACTCGGGTGTGCACTCACCAAATTTATAATATTCTCTGCCTTTAGAATACTGAAGAGGGCTTCTGCTGGTGAGTACTGGGAGTTCCTCCAGACTTAGCTCATTCAATAAACAAATGCCAGGGTTGTTCAAGTATCCACTCCATAATTACTCCATACTGTACAGAGCTCCAACTAGTTGAGGAAGAAGCAGCACAAAGAACCAATCAGTTGTACTGTAGTGCAAGCAGCATGTTGATAGGAGGAGAGAGCAGATTGGCAAAGTTTACTGTCCATTTATAGGGTGAGGCTGCGGAGGAACTTGAATCTTAGGTGTGCTCTGTGTATTTATTTCAGATCTGTGCAGTAATCCCGGGTGAAATGCTGCTTCTCTGCAGATGCTTCCTGTAATTAGGATCAGTCACTACTGCTCTTTCTCCTTGTGTCCTGGCTGTGCTGTCTGACAGGGGTGCCTGGATCACAACACTAGCTGAACAGAGTTACAGAAAAATAACAAACCCAGCATCAGGTCATATTTTTGAAAGACAACATCACCAAAGGAAAGCCTTGTTGGTCCTAAAAAGAAAAACTCCAGGCATATGTAATATGACAAATATGTAAAGGTTGCTGTGGGGGTGTACAGAGGTGAGATCGGATCTGATTGATGTCAATGAAAATCACAAAGCGGGGGCCCCAAGTTGGAATGGTTTTGGGAGCTCTCAATTGATTTCCATTGTGCCGCGTTGATTGGCCGTGGCAGAGTTTTGTCGATTCGCTTGTTAGTGTGTGGTGGTCCCTAGATCAGTTATAAATCGCTGTGTATGGTCGCCTTTATACAGACTGGGGGGGAGGGGGGGACCTTAACTGCCCATCCAGCATACAGCAGCAGCCAAAGTCTGCAGTGCAGCACTGACCTCTAGTGGTCTTTTTTGCCATTACCTCCACAATCAGAGAGTTCACAGCCAAGTGCTGAATATGCAGAGAAGTGCAAGAAACCAGCGTCCCCCCCCCCTGGAGGCCAATAGATCGCATTGTACACTGATGTACGGATTGATCATGGTAGGCGGGATGTGGAAAGCTTTATAGATCCATCCCCTAAACATATTTTAGTAATAAGTAGAGCATCCTGGAACTGAGTAAGCCCCAAAATTCGTAGGTGTCTTGGATATTCCCCGCCGCAATTCCCAAGTCTGTTCCTGTCCACTTGGGATTTATGGGTGTTTCCATCCACCTCTATGTGTCCTAAATCATCCTGTTACATCCTCCATGATAAAGGATAAAAACAGGGATGGTGGGAACCCCTCATAATAGGCACAGCGGGTGTACAGACCTGGAAACTCAGCACAGGGATGGTGGGAACGGCTCATAATGGGCACAGCAGGTGTGCAGACCTGGGAACTCATCACAGGGATGGTGGGAACCCCTCATAATGGGCATAGTGGGTGTACAGACCTGAGAACTCAGCACAGAGATGATTGGAACCCCTCATAATGGGCACAGCAGGGGTACAGACCCGGGAACTCAGCACAGGGATGGTGGGAACCCCTCATTATGGGCACAGCAGGGGTACAGACCCGGGTACTTAGCACAGTGATAGTGGGAACCCCTCATAATGAGCACAGCAGGTGTACAGACCTGGGAACTCAGCACAGGGATGGTGGGAACCCCTCATAATGGGCACAGCAGGGGTACAGACTCGGGAACTCAGCACAGGGATGGTGGGAACCCCTCATAATGGGCACAGCAGGGGTACAGACCCGGGAACTCAGCACAGGGATGGTGGGAACCCCTCATAATGGGAACAGAGGGTGTACAGACCTGGGAACTCAGCACAGGGATGGTGGGAACCCCTCATAATGGGCACAGCGGATATACAGACCCGGGAACTCAGTACAGGGATGGTGGGGACCCCTCATAATGGGCACAGCGGGTGTACAGACCCAGGAACTCAGCACAGGGATGGTGGGAACCCCTCATAATGGGGTAATGAAAGAAAGGCTATGTGTACACGCTGGTCTCCAGATACTGAATCCCGTATGTACAAAGCCTAGCCTAGTGTGAATGGGCTTTTGGGATGGACTGGTGTCAGTAGATTAGTTTGCTTTTCCCCCCCATATAAGTCAATGTGAATGTGTGATAAACACGACACAAATGCATCCGCTCACTTCTGTATAAAAGCCAGAACTGGTGTAACAATAAATAAAACATAGATGGATATTGAACCATTTTCTGCTTTCTCTATGCAGGACTCCAGGGATGACATCGGAGGGGCACAGAATACCGGAATGTTGGGCATCCTAGTTAGAACAGGTGAGTATCTGGGAACATAACCCCGGCACATACACTCACCGGACACTTTAGTGGGTCCACTTTGCTAGTTCCGGGTTGGACCCCCTTTTGCCTTCATTCTTCGTGGCATAGATTCAACAAGGTGTTGGAAACATTCCTCAGAGATTTTGGTCCATAGTGACATGATAACATCACGCAGTTGCTGCAGATTTGTCGGCTGCACATCCATGATGGGAATCTCCCGTTCCACCACATCCCAAAGGTGCTCTATTGGATGGAGATCTGGTGACTGTGGAGGCCATTGGAGTCCAGTGATCTCATTGTCATGTTCTAGAAACCAGTTTGAGATGATTTGATCTTTGTGACATGGAGCATTATCCTGCTGGAAGGAGCCATCAGAAGATGGGGATACTGGAGTCAGAAAGGGATGGACATGGCCAGCAACAATACTCAGGTAGGCCGTGGCATTTAAATGATGTTCAGTTGGTACTAAGGGGCCGAAAGTGTGCCAAGAAAATCTCCCCCATACCATTACACCACCACCACCAGCCTGAACCGTTGATACAAGGCAGGATGGATTCTCCATACCATGACACCACCAGCCTGAACCATTGACACAAGACAGGATGGATCCTCCACACCATGACACCACCACCACCAGCCTGAACCACTGATACAAGGCAGGATGGATCCACCACACCATGACACCACCACCACCAGCCTGAACCATTGATACAAGGCAGGATGGGTCCTCCACACCATGACATCACCCCCAGCCTGAACCGTTGATACAAGGCAGGATGGGTCCTCCACACCATGACACCCCCAGCCTGAACCGTTGATACAAGACAGGATGGATCCACCACACCATGACACCACCAGCCTGAACCATTGATACAAGGCAGGGTGGATCCACCACACCATGACACCACCACCACCAGCCTGAACCATTGATACAAGGCAGGATGGATCCACCACACCATGACACCACCACCACCAGCCTGAACCATTGATACAAGGCAGGATGGGTCCTCCACACCATGACATCACCCCCAGCCTGAACCGTTGATACAAGACAGGATGGATCCACCACACCATGACACCACCAGCCTGAACCATTGATACAAGGCAGGGTGGATCCACCACACCATGACACCACCACCACCAGCCTGAACCATTGATACAAGGCAGGATGGATCCACCACACCATGACACCCCCAGCCTGAACCATTGATACAAGGCAGGATGGATCCTCCACACCATGACACCCCCAGCCTGAACCACTGATACAAGGCAGGATGGATCCACCACACCATGACACCACCAGCCTGAACCATTGATACAAGGCAGGATGGATCCACCACACCATGACACCCCCAGCCTGAACTGTTGATACAAGGCAGGATGGATCCATGCTTTCATGTTATTTACGCCAAATTCTGACCCTACCATCTGTCACAGCTTAAACCGAGACTCATCAGATCAGGCAAAGTTTTTCCAATCTTCTATTGTCAAATTTTGGTGATCCTGTGTGAATTTTAGCCTCCATTTCATGTTCTCAGCTGACAGGAGTGGCACCCAGTGTGGTCTTCTGCTGCTGTAGCCCATCTGCTTCAAGGTTCGACGTGTTGTGCGTTCAGAGATGGTATTCTGCATACCTTGGTTGTAACGAGTGGTGGTCATTGGAGTTACTGTTGCCTTTCTATCCTCTTGAACCAGTCTGCCCATTCTCCTCTGACATCAACAAGGCATTTTCATCCACACAACTGCCGCTCACTGGATATTTTCTCTTTTTCCGACCATTCTCTGTAAACCTTAGAGATGGTTGTGTGTGAAAATCCCAGTAGATCAGCAGTTTTTGAAATTCAGTCAGTCTGCCACCAACAACCATGCTACGTTCAAAGTCACTTAAATTCCATTTCTTCCCCATTCTGATGCTCAGTTTGAAGTTCATCAAGTTGTCTTCACCATGCCTAGACGCCTAAATGCATTGAGTTGCTGCCATGTGATTGGCTGATTAGCAATTTATGTTACCAAGCAACTGAACAGGTGTACCTAATACAGAAGGCGGTGAGTGTATATGTACTGTGCTCCGTGTGTGTCCTTCTCCCCATCTATGAAGCCATGTTACAACATTTTGCATCTGCATGACAGCGGAGGGTGGTCATGGGAAGGGGCGGGGCATCATGTCAGTATAATACAGAGAAGAATCCACCTAGGAGTCTGCGGCATTAGTTATTTTTGGTGCCAGCATCCCTGTGGTACTTGTGTTTCCAGCATTGGTCCCTGTGCAGGATGGGCATTATAGGAGTAAAGCGGAGTTCCACTCACGCTGTCAAAAAATAAAAGTCAGCAGATATAAAAACTGTAGCTGCTGACTTTTAAAAAACAGTCACTTACCTGTCCCTCGGTATGTCCCCCGAAGCCCATTTCACCAGCCGTCCTGTATTCCAGGAGCCCGGCATCTTCAGTGTGGGCACCCGGCTGTGATAGCTTGCGGCTTCACAGCCGGGTACCCACTGCGCATGCGCCAGTAGTGCTGCGCTTCATGAATGGTCCTGTAGTCTTCTGGGACCTGTCACGTGTCCCAGAAGACTACAGGGAGGGAGGAAAGGAGGACACCTTCCGTTTCCAATTGCCTAGGCAGTCCAAGTGCAATTGGGAGCCGGTACCTGTCAAATTCGGGTACCTGCCCCCCAAAGATGCCAAACAATGGGGAGCTGGGGAGCAGTCCTTAAAGCAGAACTTCCCCTTTTGGGTGGAGCTCCGCTTTAAGTCAGAAAATTAAGTCCTGCTCAGGGGTGGACTGACAACTCATGGGGCCCCCGGGCAATAGGGGATCATGGGGCCCTTGTGTCCTTGCCCAAACTCAAAAAAGCCTATGAAAAAGGTACCAGGGGCATCTCATGGGGCCCCCTACTGACCTCGGGCAGTGCCCGAGTTTCCAAATGGTCAGTCCGCCCCTGGTCCTGCTAGATCACTTCAGTCCGGCCCCTTTTGCAGGTAGAGCAATGTAAAACAAATAGGTGCCTATACTGTTTAAAATCCAACAATATACTGTCTCGCCCTGCTCTGCACATGCTCAGTTGCTCTCTATTTTTCAGCACTGTGCTGAATTTGTAGAGGCCGATCTGCTGACAACCTAAAGATTTACTGCTGCTCAGGGGCTCTGGGCTTCAGCAAAATGGCAGCCTCCAGCAAGAAGAGACGGGAACAATGCTGGAGGGAATTTACAGCACACATTAATTTTGGTAGCATAATTATTAATGTGGAATGTATTTTCCTTGCTAAAGAGCATTATTTTTTATCAAGTTGTTATTGGTAAAGTTCCACTTCATTTACTTCTAGGAGTTCATTACTTGTAGGTAAAGGAAGGCTCAGGTACCATCGGACATAAAGGGGGATTTACTAAAACTGGAGAGTGCAAAATCTGATGCAGCTGTGCATGGCGGCCAATCAGCTTCTAACTTCAGCTTGTTCAATTAAGCCATATGAAATGATATAGAAGGAGCGCTGGGTAAGAAGCTGACAGCATCAAAGTATACCTTCTACCCTCTAAAAACTCTCATAAAATGCATGCAGCGCTAAAATGATAAATAGTAATACAAGTGAAGTATGTACAAGCGCCAGCAGGCATAGAAGTGAAAAAGATCATAAATCGTCCAATTTTGGCGTATAAATAGAACAATAATCAATGATCAATAATCAATAGACTGTAGTCAAGTGACAATGGTGGTGAATATGAAGTCCACTGAAGTAATAATTCAATTCCGTGACTTGAGTAATAAGAGAATGGTAATGTGAATGCACTAACCAGAAGCGCAATCTTTTTGCGCATTTGTGTAAAAAGTAAATTCCATCATAGTCATCTGGATGTGGATAGGACCAAGGCAAACATCTGGCACACGTCAGCATACAAGTTGATTAACCCCTTTACGCTGGCCGCACCCGGCGTCTGGGCCTAGATGCCGAGCGGCCGCACATTTGCGTTCAGGTAAGAAAAAACATATGTGCTGAAAGCGCGCGGCCTGCTCGCTCCCAGCACACATGTCCGGTACTCATGGAAATGTCCCGGTCTGCTCTTTCGATTGGGACCTTTCCTGATCATGTGACCGCCGTGACGACACGGTCACATGATCCCTAAACCACCCCCCGCCTCCCAGCTTCTGAAACGCTTAAAGGGCTGGGAGGCGCCGGCGAGAAGGGGTTAATGGACCATACGCACATTCTCCAGGGACATCTCATATGTTCATGACCGATGGACAGGGACCCACAAATCGTATAATAGTATCCACCTTAAAAGGCTCGTGTAATAACAAGCCAAAAAAGTACTTGATATTCAGAATAAAAAATACTGCACTAGGTATTGTGTATTAACATAGAATGCACTCACATCTGGCAAAAATACTGGCAAGCATGAGGTTCCAAAGATGACCGCTGGCCTTCCTGACAGCCTCAGCGGTGTGACATACACAGCTAGGCTCCTCCAAACGCGTTTCGTGCCCGAGCACGTCTTCAAAGGGCTAATTAAGCGTTGACAAAAATAACAGGAAGCTGATTGGCTAACGTGCACAGCCACACCAGATTTTGCACTCTCCAGTTTTAGTAAATCAACCCCACTGTGTCACGTGGCTACATGCGTTACATTAAGGCAGCCTATTCATTTAAATGGGCTGCCAATGCACAGAACCAAACAACAGATTGCAGCATATTTTTCTCACGCAGTGGTGGTACGCTGAAACACCTACATTGAACCAGTGTTGCCTTGGTGCACTGCAGTGCCAATCAAAATGAATGACACCATAAAGCGCTCACACTTGACTCAAGCTCTGCAGTTAGAT
Source organism: Staurois parvus (assembly GCF_062004578.1). Taxonomy (NCBI): domain Eukaryota; kingdom Metazoa; phylum Chordata; class Amphibia; order Anura; family Ranidae; genus Staurois; species Staurois parvus. The sequence continues at coordinate 1,262,423 of NW_028318068.1, forward strand.
GCATGTTAGCACAACACAACCAAATGCACAAGTGTGTGTTACACTTTCAGAGATTTAAGCTCACACTTTTCCACTGCACTGCATCGTGGTAACACACCGTTGCTGTGATGCAACAGTGCATTGCCATTCATTTTAACTGAGAGCTCATGTGTTGCAATACACCACAATGCACAGTGATGGAATACTATGCGTTGTGGTGCACTGCATTGCCAGGAATGCTGCCTGTCCATTTTTGTGGACATTTTGGAGCATTGCCAGCCCATTACATAGTTACATAGTTAGTCTGGCTGAAAAAAGACAAAAGTCCATCCAGGTCAACCATAGAAAAAAAAAAAAAAAGTTATAATCCTATACCCACAGTTGATCCAGAGGAAGGCAAAAAAACCCAGCAAAGCATGATCCAATTTGATCCTGCAGGGGAAAAATTTCTTCCTGATCCCCCGAGAGGCAATCGGATATTCCCTGGATCAACTTTACCTATAAATGTTATATCCAGTTATATTCTGTGTATCCAAGAAACAATCCAGGACTTTTTTAAAGCAATCCACTGAGCTGGCCAGAACCAACTCTTGAGGGAGTCTATTCCACGTTTTCACAGCTCTCACTGTGAAGCCCATTCATTTGAATAAAGCAGCAAACGTTAATACATGGGCGCTAATGCAATTCACTGAAAAAGTGCAAACCGGCCATAGTGTCTACATCACCAATCTTCACCCAAACCGTCCTCTCCACTCCTCGCACGACCTCCTGCTCTCTAGCTCCCTTGTCTCCTCCTCCCATGCTCGTCTCCAGGACTTCTCCAGAGCTTCCCCCATCCTCTGGAACTTTCTACCCCAATCTATCAGTATATCCCTTACTCTGCTCACTTTTAGGCGGTCTCTGAAAACCTATCTCTTCAGGAAGCCTATCCTGCCCTCAGCTAATACTGAAATCTTCTATTCCTCCTACCAGTCCATCCCCCCCAGTTATTACATTTTGTACCACCAGCCCCTCCCTCCTAGATTGTAAGCTCCCAGGATCAGGGCCCTCCTATCCCTCTTGTATTGATCTGTATTGTTGCTGTATTGTCTCCCGTTATATTGTAAAGTGCTGAGCAAACTGTTGGCACTATATAAATCCTGTATAATAATAATAATAATAATATATAAATCCTGTATAATAATAATAGTGTCAAAGTGTGAAGATCCCGGTTACACAAGGACTCGGCAATCATTATCCTAATTTTCGTTATTACATCTGAACTGTCCAGTTTTTAGTCTTTGCGTCAATCAGTACAACTCAAAAATTAACTGTTTTCATGTTTAACAGGAAAATACAGAGAAGGAGATGAACAGAAAATAGAGCCGGCGCCACACCTGACCTGTGCAAGTTTCCCGGAAGCCGTGGATCACATCTTAAAGGATCTGCTATAAGAACACCTTGTGCAGATTGACTCACCGGCCAGCTATCCACCAATCAGTCTATTCATCCTACCAAGCATGCCCCAGGTTCACTTGGCCCTCCCCAGCAGCTTTCACCTTCCTTCCTCCCCGATGCTCCCTTCTGCTGCTTTGTATAAGCTGCAAGTCGCTGGAGTTGAAGCTTACAAAGGGCTATAGCCTCCCCTTGTGATAGCACTGATTGGCCCGGCAGTGTCACATGGCGTGAGTCACATGCTCCTTCATACTGCGTATTTCCTTTAGCTTCCTGTACTAAGTGGAGCACCTTTGGGGGTATATGGAGGGATTAAAGTCAGCCTGTTGCTTTGTGTTTAATCCCTTCCTGCCAGCCAAACACATATGTCGCAGCTCAGAAATGGGCTTTAACGCTGTGCTGCCACATACGTGCTCACTTGGCCCCCCAGTACTGTGACAGTGCGGTCACCGACCACTCCAATCACTGCTTAGGGTTAGGACTGGGTAAGGTGGGCTCCTGATCCTCTTGTGATCACTGTAACAGCCTATCACAGTGATCACAAGGGGAAGCCCACCTATCAGCTTCTGACATTCAGTTGTCCTCAGGGCTGGCTCCTGCTGGGGTTACAGAGGGACTCAAATTACAATTTTTTTTTTTTTTTAAATTAAAGTGTTACTAAACCCACAACAGTACAATCAGTCTGTAGATGTAGTAAAGCATGCTTGTTATACTCACTGTGGAACCTAAGGGTTTAATCCTCCGCATTGTGTAAAAAGGCTGTTTGATCCTGTCTTCTCTGCTTCTCCCCTTTTTCAAGCGAACATCTCTTACTCACCGGATATAGTAAATGCGGGGTCCGGGGAGACCGGATATAGTGAATGCAGGGTCCGGGGACACTGGATACAGTGAATGCAGGATCCTGGGAGACCGGATATAGTGAATGCAGGGCCCGGGGAGACCAGATATAGTGAATGCAGGGTCCGGGGAGAGTGGATATAGTGAATGCAGGGCCCGGGGAGACCAGATATAGTGAATGCAGGGTCCGGGGAGAGTGGATATAGTGAATGCAGGGTCCGCGGAGACCGGATATTGTGAATGCAGTGTACAGGGAGAGCGGATATAGTGAATGCAGGGTCCGGGGAGAGTGGATATAGTGAATGCAGGGTCCGGGCAGAGCGGATATAGTGAATGCAGAGTCTGGGGAGAGCGGATATAGTGAATGCAGGGTCCGGGGAGACCGGATATAGTGGATGCAGGGTCCGGGGAGACCGGATATAGTGGATGCAGGGTCCGGGGAGACCGGATATAGTGAATGCAGGGTCCGGGGAGACCGGATATAGTGAATGCAGGGTCCGGGGAGACCGGATATAGTGAATGCAGGGTCCGGGGAGACCGGATATAGTGAATGCAGGGTCCGGGGAGAGTGGATATAGTGAATGCAGGGTCCGCGGAGACCGGATATTGTGAATGCAGTGTCCGCGGAGACCGGATATTGTGAATGCAGTGTACGGGGAGAGCGGATATAGTGAATGCAGGGTCCGGGGAGAGCGGATATAGTGAATGCAGGGTCCGGGGAGAGCGGATATAGTGAATGCAGGGTCCGGGCAGAGCGGATATAGTGAATGCAGGGTCCGGGCAGAGCGGATATAGTGAATGCAGAGTCTGGGGAGAGCGGATATAGTGAATGCAGGGTCCGGGGAGACCGGATATAGTGGATGCAGGGTCCGGGGAGACCGGATATAGTGAATGCAGGGTCCGGGGAGACCGGATATAGTGAATGCAGGGTCCGGGGAGACCGGATATAGTGAATGCAGGGTCCGGGGAGACCGGATATAGTGAATGCAGGGTCCGGGGAGACCGGATATAGTGAATGCAGGGTCCGGGGAGACCGGATATAGTGAATGCAAGGTCCGGGGAGACCAGATATAGTGAATGCAGGGTCCGGGGAGACCAGATATAGTGAATGCAGGGTCCGGGGAGAGCAGATATAGTGAATGCAGGGTCCTGGGTTTAGTAACACTTTAAGTATATAATACACAGTACCCCAGTGAAGTGCCCCCTAAACAACTCCACTGGTTTCTGAAACATGATACTGTCAGACCTTTGTACTTTGTAATATAGATACCTCCAGCAGGAGATAGGCAGAGACTGAAGGAAGGGGCCGTGCCTCCCACTAGTACAGGGGCTGTTGGGTGCTTAGTATAGGAGATGAATGAGACCTCGTGGATTTGTATGGGGCTGGACACAGGGTAAGGCCCTATACTTCCACTGGGCTCACTGCATAGGGCTGTGCTATACTGAAAGGATTCCTGCTGGAGAGGCTGAGAACATTGGAGCCTATCAGAGCTGAGCTACTAGGATAAGTAAGCAGATGGGCTGGAGGTGTAGATTCATTCCCCGGGTGAGGAAGGGTGGCAGAGCGTTCATTTTGGTACAACTGTACTTAAGGAGTAAACTAGTCATAGGAATACATACAGGATCCTCCCAACATCTGGGGGGAAAAAAGACCCAACCAGTCTGAAATGGGCCCTGTGAGGGCTCTAAACACTCCTACCTCTTTCTATTCACATAAATGTCTATGTTCGGATGAGCTGAGCATAAATGTTCATAGGACAGCCGTCTGACAGATGAGCCTCTGTACCTGTATCCACCATCTTCACTGAGACATCAAGTCAGGTTCAAAGGACTTCCCCTGAAACCGACTGGCTATTAAAATGAAAATTTTCAGCCTTTAGTTTTCAATTTAATAAAACAAATGCAAACCCTAACAATGAACTTCTGTTTTTGGCACCCATTTGGTCTGTTAAATATATCATTAAAGGTGTTCTGTTATTCAAAGGTTTCTCTGTTTGAAAAAAATACCTTTTGATCCTTCTAGAAATGTTGTCAGATGATAGCTTGCTCTCTGCCTGCCACGCAGTCATCAGTTACATTGTTCTCAGCTATCTCTAATGCCTCGTACATAACATGAGAATATCAGATGAATGATCGCCTGTTTTTGGGTTTTTTTTTTTTGTTTTGTTTTGTTTTTTTGCATGCTAGTCTCATATTGAAAATGAAGAGGATACTAAAGTTATGAAAATTCTGGTAAGGCAACTTCAAAAGTAATGTATTGTAATGTATTCTTTTGTTCCTGAGCATGCGCGGTTTTGGTCACTCGATTTTATACAGACAAATAATGTACTCATTAGAAATCGCTCGTTCTGTTATCGTACGCAAAAACGTTTTGTGTTTCTTCCTTCGGATAACTTTGCACGTACTGTCGTGATCGGCTCTGGAAAGTTGTGTGCTAACAAAAAGATTATGTGATGATTGCCACGAAAGCGATATTTTTCACCTGATTTTCTCATAGTGTGTACTAGACTTAAAGTGGAGCACCACCCAAAAGAGGAAGTTCCACTTTAAGGACTGCTTCCCCGCTCCCCATTAAGGATTGGCACCTTTGGGGGGCGGGGGGGGGGCGGGTACCCGAATTTGACAGGTCCCCGCTCCCACTTCTGGTCCGATCGTCTAGGCCAGGGGTAGGCAACCTGCGGCTCTCTAGCTGTTGTGGAACTACATTTCCCATGAGGCATTGCAAAATTAACAGTTACATCTATAACTTGCAGAGGCATGATGGAACTTGTAGTCCTGCAACAGCTGGAGAGCCGCAGGTTGCCTACCTCTGGCCTAGGCGATCGGAAGCGGAAGGTGTCCTCCGTCCCTCCCTCCCTGTAGTCTTTTAGGACATGTGACGGGTCCCAGAAGACTACAGAACCATTTATGAAGCTCAGCACTACTCGCACATGCGCAGTAGGCACCCGGCTGTGAAGCCGCAAGCTATCACAGCCGGGTGCCCACACTGAAGATGCCGGCCTCCTGGAATACAGGACGGCCGGTGAAACGGGCTGCAGGGGACCACACCGTGGGACCGAGGGACAGGTAAGTGGCTGTTTTTTTTAAAATTCAGCAGCTACAGTTTTTGGAGCTGCTGACTTTTATTTTTTGACAGGTTGAGTGGAACTCCGCTTTAAGAGCTACAGAACCCTTCCCCTGTTATTGTATAGAATAGAGTACAGAGAGGTTTTCTCTAGCCCTGCCCCAGGGTGACAATGCTGCTCCATCATTGATACCATACAGACAGTGAACATTGTCCCTCTAGGACAGGAAGTGTGTTATTGGCAGAATCACAAGTTGAAAAATTAAAGAAAAGGAATCCCATAATAAGAAAATGGGTGCAGCCGCCACATCTAAGGGGTAAAAAGGCAATATATACAGTTTTTGTTCTTGGATTTTGACACACTAGACCCTCCACCCCTTATAAGCTCTCCCATGATTAGAGCCTACCTCCTACTCAGGTTATAGTTATGGCCCTCTGCATCACAGTGCGCTCAGCCTTCCCATGGGGGCTCCCAAACTGAATGAGAGTATTTCAGCATTGATACACCAAAGACATTGGGGGTTATTTACTAAAGCTGGAGAGTGGAAAATCTGGATCAGCTCTGTACAGAAACCAATCGGCTTCCAGGATTTATTGTCAAAGCTTAATTAACACAAGCTGAAGTTAGAAGCTATATAAACAAAATGCAGCGCTGTTAGAAGATGATATGAAGTAATAATGAAACACAGTCCAATGAAAAAGTGCTCCTTGATTCCCAGTGCAAACGGTAGAAATACACACTAACCAGAAAGCGTACAAGTAATACGCATGTGAACATATATCCTGAAGACTCCCCTCTCCTTTCTGGTCTGGTCATAGGAATAGCTGGGAAAGATGGAAATCCTACGCCCTCATGTGGTGAAAGAGTGGTCCAGCAGGTCAGAAAAGGATCAATCTGGATAAGCCTCCCCCTTCACAGGAGCTGACACAGGGATCACTTGGGGCTGTAAGGGTTGAAGAAGCTCCTCACAGGAGACATAGGGAAGCACTCATAGTGTAGTAGGTATAGATTTTATTTAGAAAACATCGGTGCATAGTAAACATAATAGTGCCAAGTATGGATGAACACACTGACCCCTTAAGAAATCAAGATGGCCGCCGGGCCTCCATGTGGCGCCGGCGGCTTAATGTCAACGGCGTCCTGGGCTCCATCTGACGCGTTTCTATGCTCTACCTCTGAAGAAGTGCGTGCGCACGAAACGCGTCAGATGGAGCCCAGGACGCCGTTGACATTAAGCCGCCGGCGCCACGTGGAGGCCCGGTGGCCATCTTGATTTCTTAAGGGGTCAGTGTGTTCATCCATACTTGGCACTATTATGTTTACTATGCACCGATGTTTTCTAAATAAAATCTATACCTACTACACTATGAGTGCTTCCCTATGTCTCCTGTGAGGAGCTTCTTCAACCCTTACAGCCCCAAGTGATCCCTGTGTCAGCTCCTGTGAAGGGGGAGGCTTATCCAGATTGATCCTTTTCTGACCTGCTGGACCACTCTTTCACCACATGAGGGCGTAGGATTTCCATCTTTCCCAGCTATTCCTATGACCAGACCAGAAAGGAGAGGGGAGTCTTCAGGATATATGTTCACATGCGTATTACTTATACGCTTTCTGGTTAGTGTGTATTTCTACCGTTTGCACTGGGAATCAAGGAGCACTTTTTCATTGGACTGTGTTTCACTATTACTTCATATCATCTTCTAACAGCGCTGCATTTTGTTTATATATGTATTTTGGGACTTTTATGCATTTTCCTTTAATGTTCAGCTGCTATAATTATTGAGAGCGCTTACTATATATATTTTACTATTCTCTTGAAGTTAGAAGCTGATTGGCTACCATGCACAGCTGCGCCAGATTATAAGAGCACCAATTTTAGTAAATCTACCCGGTGTTTGTCTGGTATTAGTGTGAGAGACAGTTTATCTAACCCTATAGGGCTCTTTCAAACGGATGTTCCTGAAAAACGTGTAGGCGGACCCGATCAGAACCTCCATTCTCCTCTATGGAGCGGTGGGTGTAATCAGACGTGTCCATTTACACCCGCCGTCATTCCTGAAAAACGGGTAGGCGGACCCGATCAGAACCTCCATTCTCCTCTATGGAGCAGCGGGTGTAAACAGACATGTGATCATTTACACCCGCCGACGTTCCTGAAAAACAGGTAGGCGGACCCGATCAGAACCTCCATTCTCCTCTATGGAGCGGTGGGTGTAAACAGACATGTGACCATTTACACCCGTCAACGTTCCTGAAAAATGGGTAGGTGGACCCGATCAGAACCTCCATTTTCCTCTATGGAGCGGCAGGTGTAAGCAGACATGTGTCCATGTGTCATAGCAATGCCTTCTGAAAGTTAAGATCCCTAAAATAATGCCTGCTGATATTTCAGACCCCAAACCAATGCCTGCTGATATTTAGGACCCCAAAATCATACCTGATGATACTTTGGATGCTGGAACAATGCCTACAGATACTCTGGACCCCAGAACAATGCATGCTGACACTTGGCAATCCAAAACAATACCTGGGACCCCAGAACAATGCCTGCTGACATTTGGGACCCCAAAATCATGCCTGATGATACTTTGGAGCCTAGAACAATGCCTACAGATACTCTGGACCCCCAGAACAATGCAGGCTGACACTTGGCAATCCAAAACAATACCTGGGACCCCAAAACAATGCCTGCTGACACCTGGAACCCCAAAACAATGCATGCTGACACTTGGGACCTTAAAACCATGCCTGATGATAATTTGAACCCTATAACAATGCCTACAGATATACTGGACCCCATGAAAATGCATGCCAACATTTGTCAATCCAGAACAATACATACTTATACCAAGGACGCCAGAACAATGCATTCTGACACTTGGGACCTCATAGATCGATGCATGCTCACACTCTCAACCACAGAAAACAATGCATGCTAATGCTCTGGACCCCAGAAAAATGTATGTAGATACATGGGACCCAGAACAAAACATGCTGATACTTGTGACACTGTACCAATACCTGCTGACATTTAGTACCCCCACATAATGCATGCTGACAACTAAGACCCCAGAATAATGCACATTGCCACTTCGGACATCCAGAATGATGCCCCAAAAAATATGAAACATCAACAAATGAATACTAAAAATCATATGCTGTCCTTGAGAAAGAAAAAAACAAGTGTCCAAAGAGTCCATTCTCTGGTTTCTGAAGGCTGCTTTAAATGTTTTTGTTACATAAAGATTATGGAGAGATCAGCGAGGTTGCAGTGCAGCTGAGTTCTTATCCCACCAGTAAGAAGAGACATCACATATGTACAGAGATATAAATCAGATTACAGGACCCCTCCATTCCATTCACTCCACCCTCTGCACAGCTTTAAGTACTTTACACTTGAAAGTTAAAACCCTTCTTACTGGGAGCATAGTAAATAACTTGCCTCCAAAGTCATAGGGAGCCTTTTAAATACTGACATATGGCAGATCTGAGTTTATTAAAGATTATATTATTTTTTTTTTTATTCTGACGACAAAGAAAACACATTAAAGAGAGGAGGAAGAGCTCACAATTAATCTTTAAATGTTTTAAGCAAAACTAAGACCCTTTCTGTTGATCTGTGCTTAGGGACTGCGGATATGTAGTCACACAACACTGTCTGCTTTTCAAAAAACATTTTCTTGTACTGAGAGCAAATATGATGTGACAGTACAGAATGAAACTATTTGTTTTTGCTACATATGAGTATTACACCTTCTACAGTACAATATAAGGAGATTAACATGTTCAGCTCTCACGCCTGTAGTGTAATGGCAACTTTGGGAATTCCAGGAAAACTCCGGACACGAACTTGAGGAAAACAAGCTTTTTATTTACCAGCTGGTTGACCTAGCCAGACTCGTGTTTGCAAGCTAAGTGCCTTGAAAAGCATCAACAACATCAACAATGACGTCACAATGCATATATTTCCTCTTTACTTTTTGTAGCTTTAAAATACATTCTGAGCAGTTCAGGACATAGCCTTTGCGGTTTCACATTTAGATAAAATATCACCAACTGAAAATTAGGGTGTCAGCTGCTAGACTGGAACACATTGTTCCACAGGAAATGAGGGGGAGGAAGTGAGCTGATGACCTTTTTCTGCAAACAGATGCTTTTAGAAAGGGGAACTCTGTAATATTTGGGTGCTGCCACAGTAGGCCTCATGCACATAGGTGCTTGGGACTGTACAACCTACAATTCAGGAGTATTTATTACAGGTACTTCTATAGTGCCATCAATTTACATATATATTGTACACAGCCGTCCCTGCTCTCAAGCAGCTCACAATCTAAGGTACTATACATACTAGGGCCAATAGAGAAAAGAGCCAATGAACCTGCTAGCATGTCTATGGAGTGTGGGAGGAAACCGGAGTACCTGGAAGAAACCCATGCACCTACAGTATAGGGAGAACATGCAAACTCCAGGCAGGTAGTGTCGTTGTTGGGATTCAAATTAACCCTAGTGCTGCTAGGCCCAAAGAAATGAATGACTATATGCGGGTATGTGCAGTACTTACATAGACATGCAGATGTGTACAGACATATACTCCTGGACTTAGTCTGCCTTCCAGGTCATATGTTCATACACATGTGCGATGCAAGTGTTTATGAAAGTACCGGCAAACCTCCACTAATTGTAAAACCAATAGGAGCTCCTGTTAATAAAAAGTTAACTTTTTTCTACAATTTCTGCTGAAGGAATGAATCTGGGTTGATTGGGACTGATTAGGATTAACTAAAGTGTTATACAGATTTGCAGGTTTTTTTTAACTGGCATGGTTGCTTTAACTGACATTGAATGCCAATCAAAGGGCACAACTTTGATCTGCTATGAATGAACCAGAGAAGTTTTAATAACATTGCTTTATTGCAGCTTTTCCTGACACTACAAATGTGTTTCTGAGTGTTGGCCCACACATGAGCAGTAAAGCTAGGTTCACACTTGTTCAGGCTGGGATTGTTCGCAAATTTACGTGCGTTCCCGACCCCCAGGCAAAGCATGCTGCTCTTTACCAAATGCAGGGGGTGCCATTAAGAATCAGTGGCAAAACGCTCATGTTTTTGCACACTCGAAAAACCTCATGGTGCCGCAGGATTTTTAAAAAGAGGGTCCGTGGGCTGCCGTACCCACAGAACGTGCTTGGCACAAGTGTGAACCTAGCCTTAGATCTGCTCCTATGTAAAATATCATTGCTGGTAAATGGGGTTGAAGAACTATGAGAAAGTAGGGGTTGGCCATACTATATGCATGTGCAGAATGCCCAATGGTCAGAGCTGGTAAAAGGCCACTGAGAGTATTCGCCTGACCATGCAACCTTGCCCAGCCGCAGCCCAGACAAAACGTACAAATGTACCTGTACCTGTACCTCTCCAACCTGTTTTAGGGTGCGAGCAAATAGGAATGATGTTCCGCACTTGGTGGACTTGCTTCAAAATTAAACACCATACAGTATACAATGATATACTGGGGTTGATTTACTAAAACTAGAGAGTGCAAAATCTGGTGCAGCTGTTCATGGCAGCCAATCAGCTCCCAATCTCACCTTGTTCAATTAAGCTTTGGCACTAATGACGGCCATACATGGGTCAAAATTCAACCAATTTTTTGTTGCTAAGAATAATTGCCCGATTTTCGCTCTGTTAGTGGGTCAATGGCACCGGTCGATTTTCGTGGTTCCTCCCCTTTTCAGTGATTGGGCATGTTGAAAAATTTGTGAAAAATGACCGATTTTTGACTCGATGGTCAAATTATACGATCGCTTTTCCGAAAATAATTTGCGCATAAGCCGTGACGTGCAAGGAACAGAAGTTTCACCTGTTATATGGGGAGAATTTTATGACTCGATCGGCTGATTCTAGAAATCATTGATGTCACCATCAGATTACCGAGCGAATGACGTTTTCGGTTTTCAGACGAAAAATCATTCGGAATTCGAACCATGTATGGTCTGCATTAATCCTCATGCACATGGGACGTTTTTACAGTGGCTGTTTTTGGTGTTTGGCTTTTTTTCTACAGCCAATAAACCCCCCAGCATGTTATCCTATGTGTCCATGCACACATAGACTGTGATCAACGTTTTTTGGCTGGGACGTTTTTTGGCTGGAAAAAAAAACCAAAACTAGTAGGTTTCTAAAGGAGTTTTTAGCTGTAAAAACGCTCTAATGCTGAAAAACACAGCAAAACACAGTGAAAAAAGTTTTTGGACTTTTTTGACCCCAAAAAATTATAAAAAACCTGCAAATGCGGGAAAAAGCCACTAATCGCTAATGCAAAAATGCTAAAAAAACTCAGGTTTTTAACGTTACACAGCTAACGTTACCAGCGTTATCAAAACGTCCCGTGTGCATGAGGACTAAAACCTGGAAGCTGATTGGCCGCCATGCACAGCTGCACCAGATTTTGCACTCTCCAGTTTTAGTAAATCAACCCCATTGTGTAACCGGCTTTAATATTCCTAAGAACCCCCACGTCGCCCTATTAAGCAAACCCAAAGCTGACATTTCTGGACACTCACATACTTGTCTTGTACATGTTTCTGGCCGCCATAATATCCATAGCAAAGGGGATGGAATGCTCCAGTGGTGAATATTGCCACAAAGAAAAATAAAATTTGAGAGAATTTGTAATCCTTGAATATGTTATATACAATCTAGGAGTGAGTGGGTGGGGAAAGTCTCTGTTCGGGGGGGTATTTTCTTTGTATTCTTTCATTCTCTTCTTCTCTTTCCTGGGTATGTTATTCTCTTCTTTTCTATCTTTGAGCTCCAGATATGTTTACAGCTCTCTATGAGAGATCATTGCTATGGATGGATCAGTATTACAGTGAACGTTAGGGGGGGGCTTTGGATCCACAATGCTACTACCAGGATACCATGACATTTTACACTTCATTTAGATTTTTTTTTTAACAAGATGAGTGATCAGCTCCTTCTCTACACAACTCAGCTCCATTTATTGGTTCTGTATTGACTGTATAACACTCATGCTTGCTGTATACCTCTGCTTTGTACAATATTTCACAACTGTAAGACCAGAGACATGCTTGTAATGTCTTATCCTTTATTGAAAACATAAAAAAATATTAAAACACAAAGAAGTACGTACCTGTACTAAATTGTACATGTAATCAGAGGTCATTGCTGCGTAGGGTGCAGTTCCACCCAAAAGTGGAAGCTCCACTTGTTTGCCCCCTCCGCCCTCCACTGCCATATTTGGAACCTTTTGGGGGGGAGCGGATGCCTGGTTTTGACAGGTACCCAACTCCTACTTCCAGCTCAGTTTGCCACGGTAAAGTGAGCCAGAAGTTCGGTCCCCTCCTCCCTCCCACAGTCTCCTGGGAACTTTTACAGGTCTCAGGAGACTGCCGGACCAATCAGGAGTCGCGGTGCGACGTGCACATGCGCAGTGGGCACCAGGATGTGAAGCCACATGCTGTCACAGCCTGGTGCCCACAGGTGAGATGCACTGCAGAGGAGAGAAGGAGAGAAAAGACGGCGCAGGTGAGAACATCGCTGGACCCTGGGACAGGTAAGTGTGTTTATTCACCCTAGGTTCCCATCTATGCGGGTGGTGCCACTGCGGATCTGCATGAAAATCCGTGCAGCCGCACCACCCGCACAGAGAAATGCGGATCTGCGAACGAGTGCCATTAGTTCTAATGGCACGCCGCCCGCACTGGAAAACTCAACCGTACTGGGAACCTCGGCTGCGTTTTCCAAAGAAGTGCAGGGACTTCTTCCCTGCGTGTCCCGGGGCACGGGAGTCCATTCAAATGAATGGGCTCTCATGCCCGCGCAAAACACAGCCCGCACAGCCACATACAGTGGAACCTCAACCTACGAGCGTACTAACGTGCGAGTTTTCCGAGATATGAGCAGTCGCTCGGACGATTTTTTGCTTCGGCACGCGAGCAGAATTTTAAGATACGAGTTTGAGGCGCGCGCAGCTCTAAGTGTATATTTTCAAGGCGCGCGCAGCTCAGAGGGTATGAGTCACAGCATCCCATCTCCGAGCCTTTCTCTCTCTCTCTCGCTGTCTACACGTGATTGAAATCCCAACTTCTAACTTTGTTGTAACCATGGCACCAAAGAAAGCAAGTGGTAGTGCGAGTACCGAGAAGAGGAGGATGATGTCCCTCGAAATAAAGCTTGAAATCGTCGAGAAGCATGAGTAAGGCATGCGAGTAAAGGAACTGGCCAAGCACTACGACCGTACAACGTCAACGATCTGCACCATCTTAAAACAGAAGGAGTCCCTAAAGAAAATTAAGCCAGCCAAAGGTGTCAAGATTATTTCAAAGCGCCGTACAGATGTGCATGAGAAGATGGAGAATCTGCTGTTGGTGTGGCTGACGGAAAAACAACTTGCCGGAGATACCGTCACCGAGGGAATAATCTGCGAGAAGGCGCGCAGTATTTTTTCAGATTTACAACAGCAAACCCCAGGCACTTCAACGGAGGAGGAATCCTTTAAAGCCAGTCGGGGCTGGTTTGATAATTTTAATAAAAGGACGGGGATTCACTCCGTTGTTAGGCATGGTGAGGCAGCAAGTGCTGATGTAAAGGCAGCAGAGGAGTTTGTGAAAACTTTCGCAGAATTCGTCGAGGAAGAAGGATACATCCCCCAGCAAATCTTCAACTGTGACGAGACAGGGCTGTTCTGGAAGAAGATGCCGAGGAGAACATACATCACCGAAGAGGAGAAGAGGATGCCAGGACACAAACCTATGAAGGATAGGTTGACCCTCGCCCTGTGTGCCAATGCGAGTGGTGACTGCAAAATAAAGTCGCTACTCGTATACCATTCGGAGAACCCCAGAGCCTTTAAAGCACACAAGATAATAAAGGAGAAACTCCATGTTATGTGGAGGGCAAACCCTAAGGCGTGGGTCACCAGGCAGTTCTTTATCGACTGGGTAAACCTTGTGTTTGGTCCTTCGGTGAAGAAATATTTGAAGAACAACAACCTGCCCCTGCGAGCCCTTCTCGTCCTCGACAATGCTCCTGCACATCCACCACAGATCGAGGAAGAAATACTTGATGAGTATAATTTTGTGAAGGTTCTCTACCTTCCTCCAAACACCACCCCTATCCTCCAGCCAATGGACCAACAGGTAATATCAAATTTCAAGAAACTCTACACCAAGCACCTGTTTCGCCGTTGCTTTGAGGTGACAGAGAACACAAACCTCACCCTTCGAGAGTTTTGGAAGGAGCATTTTAACATAGCAATAGGCCTCAAAATCATCGATATTGCCTGGCAGGGGGTTACGAAAAGGAGCTTGACCTCTGCTTGGAAGAAGCTGTGGCCTGAAAATGTGGCTGAAAGAGATTTTGAAGGGTTTGAGATTGAGGAAGAAGAGGAGCCAGTGGAGGAAGAGATCGTGTCCATTGGCAAGACTATAGGTCTGGAGGTGGATGAAAGAGACATCGAGGAACTCGTTGAGGAGCACTCCGAGGAACTTACGACTGACGAGTTAAAGGAGTTACAAGAGCAACGGCACACAGAAGCATTAACTGAAGCTACTTCGGAGGGAGAGGAGACAGAGCCAGAGATAATCAGTACAAAAGACCTCAAGGATATTTTGGCAATGTGGGAGAGGGTGGCAGGTTTTGTTGAAAAGAACCATCCTGAAAAAATTGCAACGAGTCGTGCGACAGAGCTTTTCAACGACACGTGCCTACGTCGTTTCAGAAACATTCTCAAAGGGAGAATGAAACAGACTTCCTTAGACATGTTTCTTAAGAAAAGGCCTTCAGCTCAAAGTGAGCAAAGTGTGGCAAAAAGAACTAGTGAAAGTGAAGAGAGTGATGAGAATTAAGCGAAAACAAAAATCATCTCCAAGGTAAGTAAATTGTATACAACCTTATTATATCTTCATATTTTCTTACTATTTTGTTTTTATATAATATTAGTTATGTAAAAAGCTTTTTTCCTTATGAAATAACAAGAAAAATGAAAAATATGAGGTGCCATTTTGAGGGTTGGAACGGATTACGGCCGTTTCCATTATTTCTTATGGGGAAAATTGATTTAACGAGCGAGCATTTTGAGTTACGAGCTCGGCCACGGAACGAATTAAACTCGTAAGTTGAGGTTCCACTGTATATGTGAACCGGGGGTAAAAGTCAGCAGATACAGTTTTTGTAGCTACTGACGTTTAATAAACACAAAAACGACTAGAACTCCACTGTAACAGCATCTGTTGGTTAATGTTACAATAATTATAATTATTTGTATAGCTAAATCATTTTTTTGACATGTTTTTAGGGGTACTTGGTCAATGACATGCCTGACATCTTGCTAAAGGAAACCTGTGTAGACATACAATTTGCAGACTGCCGCTGCCAACCTCTGTTCCTGAAAATACTAGTTGCCTGATTGCAATGGTAATCTATTAGGTTGAATATTTTTTTGTTGCTGAATTAGAACCAATATCCAGATCAGGAGGTCTGACCTCAGCCTAACTTACAGCCTAATGCAGGCCATAGATGGGTCGAAAATCGTCCGAAAAGAAAATCGGCCGATTTTTGCACCGTTAATGGGTTAATTGGTCGGCCGTTTTTCTGGATTTTGTCAGATTGTTTTGATCCGTAAAGTTGGAAAAAAAACGGCCGATTTTGCCGATCGGCCGATTTTCGCGGCAATGATGGGCAAATCGGCCAATCTTTTTACCGATAAAAAAAATCTGTGCATGAGCCGTGACCTGGAAGAAGGAGAAGGAGGAGAAGAAGAAGAAGAATTCCAGTCCACTATTATATTTGACATGAAAAGTATTGCGGTTGCAACAATGTATCTATTTGTATCATCCTCCCTCATTCCTCCTACCACTTCATCCCCCCCAGCCACTTCCTACTGTACCTTTACCCCCTCCCTCCTAGATTGTAAGCTCGTAAGAGTAGGGCCCTCTTACCCCTCGTACGCTGTCTGTCTTTGTTGTACTGTGCCATGTATTGTCCCCCCCTATTGTACAGCGCTGAGCAAACCCTTTGGCGCTATATAAACTCGTAGTAATAATAATAATAATAATATTTGTATCCAAAAAACCATCTGTATCTGAAATGGATACAATGTTGCAACCGCAAGACTTTTTAATGTCAAATATAATAGCGGAGCTCTCTGCAGGGACAGAAGTAATTAAATGCCGGCCATAGACGGGAAGAAAATCGGCCGATTTTTTTTACTGTTGGTGGTAACGTCGGCCTATTGAACAACCAATTTTTAGTTTTCTCCCCATCTATGGCCTGCATAACTCTACGTTTAATGTCCCTTTAAACTGTGGGATCTCGATGAACTTCTTGACCGGTGTAGATGGAATAGTAGAAGTGCTCATCTTCCAGTTGGTTGGCAAGGAGGCTGAAGACACAAATACATGAAATATGATGCAGCTTATCTAAGGCAGAAGGGGTGCTTCTAATACATCCGGGCATTCATTCAAAAGGAGAAGAGGGAAGTGGGGGGTCTATAAGGAGTGAAGGAGGAAGATGGAGATGTTCTGTATACTCAATGTTATTAAAGAGAATTGGAGGTGAGAGTTCTGGGAGCAATAAGGTGGCACAAGATTGCACAAAGTAGATTTTAAGCACGGACACTTTTTAGAAACCGTGGTGTCGGTCACCTTTATATGATATATGGACGGACTGATTCAAGCAATTTATTGGTTTGCACATTATTACTATGGACTTATTTATTCAAGCACTTTATTTGCTCACGGGAATATGTCATTTAAGAAGAAAGATTTGTTTTATTTTACATTGCATATATTTTGATGTGTTGTTTTTTGATAGCAGAGCTCCATCACTTGTTATCACTTTATTGCACATTCATGTGGGAACACATATTGATGTCAACTGCAGCATTCATTCACTGATACCGCACACTAAACAGTAGGCGCAGGAGATTTTATTAGTTTACTATTGGTGTCAGTGGACACAACAATAACCCCCAACATTGCGTCAGTGACTGCAATAGTAACTCCCAACATTGGTGTCAGTGGACACAAAAATAACCCTCAGCATTGGTGTCAGCGATCAGAATATTAACTCCCAACATTGGTGTCAGTGGACACAAGAATAACCCCCAGCATTGCTGTCAGCGGTCAGAATATTAACTCCCAAAATTGGTGTCAGTGATTACTATAATAATCAGCCCCCCCAACACTGGTGTCAGTATGATTGTGTATGACCCACTCCAGGAAATGACACACATCTGCCAATTATAACAATAATAACCCCAAATATTGACCTGAATAATAGCCATTTGTCCCCATGACCACAATAATAACCTCCAGCATTTGTGTCCGTGAAAGCAATAATAACCCCCAGCATTGGTATCGGTGGATGCAATAATAACCCCCAATATTGGTGTCAGTGTACGCAAAAATAACCCACAACACTGGTGTCAGTGACTGAAATAGTAGCTCCCCAACATTGGTGTCAGTGGACACAAGAATAGCCCCTGGCATTGGTGTCAGTGATCGGAATAATAACCCCCAACATTGGTGTCAGTGGACACAAGAATAACCCCTGGCATTAGTGTCAGTGCTGATAATCAGGCTGTGCTGGTGACTGGAGCTGCGGCGGGATCTCTGTAATCTTTATGAGGGCAGATATGGGTGTGATAAGTCCCTGGAGCAGCTCTGACCAGTCAGGTGCGAGAGGCACATGTGCGGGAAACCTTCCACCTTCTGGGTCCTGGGGGGGATGGGGGGGGTGTCAGAGGGCTCCATTTACAACTGCAGTGCTGGGGCCCATTCACATCATGTTTTTCGGTAATGTGCATGACACGCATTAGGAGCACTGGTGTGATGCAGTGCTGTTTGTTCACGTGTTACACTGATGATATTTTTGACATTGCGCTGCATCACACATTCATCGTAAGGTGTGTTGGGGAGCCATTAAGAATGACATTGAGTGTATTCTTCCTTGAACCTCGGTGTGCTTTGTGTATTTCCTCCAGATCTGTGCTGCAATCCAGTGTGGAACTTCCTGTGATAAAGACTGCTCACTGCTGCTCTCTCTCCTTGTGCAGGGGGACTGGTCTTGTCTCCGCCCCCTCCTGTAGTTTTCTGCAGGCAGCCTGTAGTGGGTGGGGCCTTGCTGGGCCCCTCCCACATCTCAGCTGTCTGCACAGGCTATGTACAGCACAGTGATGATGTTACTTCTACTTTTACATGGCTGTATCTGGTTTTGTGAAGGCATTTGGTGCACAGCTTGGATTTATGTCCTTTATGGCTTTCGAGGAATATATTTTGTGCCTGAAAAAAAGTATTGTATTGATGATGATATACTGTACAGTGCTTTAGCATTCATTCAGCTGGAGATCACATCTATGTCCAGACACCACAATATACCGGCCATTACTTTCATTAGCCAGGAAGACTCTTCAGTGCCCCTCTCTCGCTTTTAGTTTCACTTTAATGGGCCTTTCTATGGCTTTATGGATAAGTCCACCTATTGCCATCCATTGGGAATTCTCTTACTGGTCAGTGAGCCCAGCCAAGGAAAATGATGTCCTTAGTGAAACTAGATCAGAGAGGGGCACAGACGTTTTCTTTCTTTCAATATGGTGAACGCAGCAAGAGAAGTGAGACCTCACATGCTCAGTTCTTTGACGTCAGACAGTGGCAGGTGGTTCAGCCTCCCAGCATCCTTTGCTGTGGATAGACTTGGGCTTTCCAAGAAATATGAAGCGGAGAAGTTGAGCGACAAGGGTTAATGTCATGTGATCGTACTTCCCGCCACCACCTTCTCCTGGCACGGCCTTGTCTCTTTCTGTTCTTCTTCCTCCTGATATCAGTGGAGTGAGATGTTGTAATGGGATGACGGCGGGTTTATGGGGCCGCACTCAGAAAAGAGAAGTCCATATTTATTGTGTAGGACGGTGACGCCGGAGGAACTTGATTCTCATTCATAGAGGAAACAAAACTATTTGTCGTCCATAGGAGCCGGATTTTATCATTTGTCTTAGGGATCGTTCACACCGGCCCTCCCTACCCCGCTGAAAAGTGGCCGACCGATCACCCGCAATCACATGTATTCCACATGGTTACAGGGCAGTTGTAATGTGGCCCCTGATGTCCAACCTGTGGCCCTTGGGGCCTCTGCAGAGACTAATCTGTTTTTTCTTACGCCCTGTTAAAGATATGATTGTCTCTGGAAGTATGTTCCCAGTCTCCTGTATCATGTCTGCAGTCTCTGACATTTCTTGTAGCATATCCGCAGTTTCTGACCATCTCTTGCATTATGTCCACAGTCTCTGGTTATCTCTTGTATCATGTCCGCAGTCTCTGACCATCTCTTGTATCATGTCCATAATCTCTGACCATCTCTTGTATCATGTCCATAATCTCTGACCATCTCTTGTATCATGTCGGCAGTCTCTGACCATCTCTTGCATCATGTCCGCAGTCTCTGACCATCTCTTGCATCATGTCCGCAGTCTCTGACCATCTCTTGCATCATGTCCGCAGTCTCTGACCATCTCTTGCATCATGTCCGCAGTCTCTGGTCATCTCTTGCATCATGTCCACAGTCTCTGACCATCTCTTGTATCATGTCCGCAGTCTCTGACCATCTCTTGTATCATATCCGCAGTGTTTGATGATCTCTTGTATCATGTCTGCAGTCTCTGACCATCTCTTGTATCATATCCGCAGTGTTTGATCATCTCTTGTATCATGCCTGCAGTCTCTGACCATCTCTTGTATCATGCCTGCAGTCTCTGGTCATCTATTGTATCATGTCTGTCCGCAGTCTCTGACCATCTCTTGTATCATGTCCACAGTCTCTGGTCATCTCTTGTATCATGTCCGCAGTCTCTGACTTCTCTTGTATCATGTCCGCAGTCTCTGACCATCTCTTGTATCATGTCCGCAGTGTTTGATCATCTCTTGTATCATGCCTGCAGTCTCTGACCATCTCTTGTACCATGTCTGCAGTCTCTGACCATCTCTTGTATCATATCCTTCAGTCACTGACAATCTATTGTATCATGTTCACAGTCTCTAACCTTCTCTTGTACTATGTCTGCAGTCTCTGACCATCTCTTGTATCATGCTCTGATACTGAACATACACTACCTTTTATGTGCGGTCGTTTGGTGATGTGGGTGGGCACACTTGTGCCCCTCCCCATACCAAGAAAGTTGACCACCACTGCATAAAGCGGCAGTGATGTCTCTTCCTTGATGACAGGTTCAACCCTGTAAATGCTGCACCAGCGCGCTGCAACCACAAGTCAAATGCGGTGGACTGCTTCTCAGAGGGACTGCAAATGTTAAAATGAAAACAAGAGTGTTTAAACAGAGTGGACCGCTGAGATCTTTAACCTCTTGCCTGGTGGCCGGCAAAATCCCTCGGTGTTCCAGGTGGACGCCATATTGCGTCCTTTCGGGCATGCGCAGTTTGCACACCTGCAGAGCCGCGCAGGTGCACGATCTGTCACCAGCCGTGTACCTCAGACACGGCCGATGACAGATCTGAGTACTGGCCCCGTTGCCGGTACCATGTGACCTGCTGTGACCAACATGACAGTTGTATACAATGGATGGCTTCATTCATGCCATCCATTGTATACGAGTGTGTCTAGCTGTGAATGGTCACAGCGAACACATGCACAAGCTGGGCCAATCACAGCCCAGCTGTCATGTGATTAGCCGTGGCCAAATCACAGCTGAGCACAAAAAAAAAAACCCCTGAATGAATGGATGTCATTCAGGTAAATGCTTGCTTATAGCAAAGTAATTCTTTACTATAAGCAAATTGTGTAAAAAAAAAAAAAAATACTGATCACTTCCCCAAAGTAGTACAAAGTTACTATGGTAACATTATACTACTTTGGTCATAGTGAAATATGAAAAAAAATCTTAAAAAAAAGAAAAAAAATGTAATAAAAAATTAATAATAAATTTTTTTTTTTTAAATTATATATATTTTTTTTCATATGGTCATCAGTCAGTGTCCCTGATCACCGCCATGCCAGTTATATGATGACGCTGTACTGCACTGGTGACAGTATGTAAAAATAAAATAGTGAAAATAATTTTTTTCATTTTTTAATTTTCCGAAAAATTATGACAAAAAAAATACAACTTCAAAAAACTTGCCATTCCTCTTATGAAGTACGTCGGACTGTCTACTTTGCTGTACCGTCCTGACATTTGGGGGATATCTGTACCGTCCTGACATTTGGGGGATATCTGTACCGTCCTGACATTTGGGGGATATCTGTACTGTTCTGACATTTGGGGGATATCTGTACCGTCCTGACATTTGGGGGATATCTGTACCGTCCTGACATTTGGGGGATATCTGTACCGTCCTGACATTTGGGGGATATCTGTACCGTTCTGACATTTGGGGGATATCTGTACTGTCCTGACATTTGGGGGATATCTGTACTATTCTGACATTCTTGGACCTCAAGAAATTAGATTGGCTGTCAGTACTTCAGGATTGATCAATATTCAGATCTATACCATAGTTTGTGAACTCTATAACTTTCCTACAAACTAAATAATACATCCTAATTTGGGTTATTTTCACCAAAGACATGTAGCAGAATACATCTCAGCCTAAATTTATGAAGAACAATTATTTATTTGCAAACTTTTATAACAGAAACAAAGAAAAATGTGGTTTTTTTTTCAAAATGTTCGGTCTTTTTTTGTTAATTTAGCAAAAAATAAAAACCCCAGTGGTGATTAAATACCACCAAAAGAAAGCTCTAGTTGTGTGAAGAAAATGATAAAATTTTAGTTTGGGTACAATGTTGTATGACCGCGCAATTGTCATTCAAAGTGTGAGAGCGCTGAAACCTGAAAAATGGCCTGGGCAGGAAGGGGGTAAAAGTGCCCGGTATTGAAATGGTTAAACAAAAATGATGACTGTGATTGGTGGTTTTCATTTGTTTAATAAACTAGAAGTCCAGAGAACCCCATCACTCCCCCCCTCCCCCCTTTACATCAGATGTCAGGAGCCCCCCCCCCCCTCTCTCTTACATCACAATGCACCCTCCCCTTACCTTGTGCTGCTGCCGGGAAAAAGCTGAGGGTGCAGCTGGGAAGGAGAAAGTGCAGGTTCTGGAGGAGGACCAGAAGGAGGGCTGGAGTCAGCTGCCGGAGTCTGCTGAACACAGAGAGGTGCAGGATCTGTAGGAGTTCTGTCCTCCTCTCTGCTGCTGACTGCTGAGATGAGGGGGGGGTGCCGCAGCTGAAGGAGAGGTGTAAGGGCCATATGAAATGGCCTGGCGGGCCTTGTCTTTGACACGTGATCTAGGGGGGTGCAGAAGAAGCTTACATACTTGCCTTCCCGCTCCAGCAGGTTCCCTCAGTCCATGCAACCAGTCTGCCACAGCATCCCCTGTAAGCTCCTCCAGGCTGCGGTCACACTCCTGCATCCATCACAGAAAATACAGAGTGAATAACCCTGCAGTGTACGTGATGACGTCAAGGCTCCACCCACAGACCAGAGTTTCAGGTAGAAGAGACCAGTCCTGGAGCGGGGAGTCAGGTATGTAATACAGGCTCTACTGCTACCCCCTGGACTTAGCCCTTGCAGTGTTCAGCAGGGAGGGGGGGGGGGTGCACTGCAAGGATTTTTATTTTTTTTGTGAATGGAGTTGGGCTTTAAGCACTTCATGTATATCTAATAAAAATGTTGTTACTAAGTAAAAATATTGTTAACACAAGAATGTATAACATTTGAAATCAATAAATAAAAAGTAACCCATTACATTACTTACCATTATTCATAGATCACAAATGTCTTGTGAACCCGAAATACTGATCATTATCAAAAAATGTACAAGTTTGGACTGTGCGGGGGTAGAGCCACTAGATGGGGCTGTGCCTTTTAAGCTTCTCCTAGTGTCCAAACCTCAGCGGCAGCTACAGTTAGATCTATATATATATATTTGGACACAGGCATAAATTTAGGTTTTTTCAGGTATTTACAAAAACATATTCAAACTATAATTATATAATGGATATGGGCTGAAAGTGCACACTCTCAGGTTTAATTTGAGGGTATGTACATCCAAATTGGAGGAAGGGTTTAGTAATTAGAGCTTAAGAGCAGCCATCCCCCTTTTTTCAAGGGACCAAAAGTAATTGGACAATTGAATCAAAGGCTGTGGGCTACTCCTTCGTTATTTCTTCATCAATTAAGCAGGTAAAAGGTCTGGAGATGATTCTAAGTGTGATATTTGTATTTGGAATCTATTGCTGTGAACCTACAGTTGTGTTCAAAATAATAGCAGTGTGTTCAAAAAAGTGAATAAAGCTCAAAATCCTTCTAATGGCTTTTATTTCCATACACACAAAATGCATTGGGAACACGACACATTCTATTCCAAATCAAAACATGAAGAAAAATAGATCAAATTTGTGTAGTTCCTCTAAAAAAATTGAAGAAAAGTGAATATTAGATGGTTCAAAAAAATCGCAGTGTTTGTATTCTTCTTTACAAACTCAAACATTCACTATAAACTGAGAAATGTTTGAAGATTTTGCTTTCCTTTGAATGACTTCATGAATATTTGGTTGTAGTCGCACTGTTTCTGAGAACTGCTGTACATCTGTGTTGCATGGAGTCACCCAACTTCTGGCCCCTGTGATCAGGTATTCCAGCCCAGGATGATTGGACCACATTCCACAGTTCTTCTCTATTTCTTGGTTTTGCCTCAGAAACGGCATTTTTGATGTCACCCCACAAGTTTTCTATTGGATTAAGATCCGGGGATTGGGCTGGCCACTCCATAACGTCAATCTTGTTGGTCTGGAACCAAGATGTTGCACGTTTACTGGTGTGTTTGGGGTCGTTGTCTTGTTGGAACACCCATTTCAAGGGCATTTCCTCTTCAGCATAAGGCAGCATGACCTCTTCAAGTATTCTGATGTATTCAAACTGATCCATGATCCCTGGTATGCGATAAATAGGCCCAACACTGTAGTATGAGAAACATCCCCATATCATGATGCTTGCACCACCATGCTTCACTGTCTTCACAGTGTACTGTGGCTTGAATTCAGTGTTTGGGGGTCGTCTAACAAACTGTCTCCGCCCACTAGACCCAAAAAGAACAATCTTACTTTCATTAGTCCACAAAATGTTGCGCCATTTCTCTTTAGGCCAGTCAATGTGCTCTTTGGCAAATTGTAACCTCTTCAGCACGTCTTTTTCCAACTGTGGGACTTTGCGGGGACTTCTTGCAGATAGCTTGGCTTCACATAGGTGTCTTCTAATTGTAACAGTCCTCACAGGGAACTTTACACCTTCTTTCATCTTCCTGGAGCTGATTGTTGGCTGAGTCTGCGCCATTTTGGCTATTCTATCCATTCGAATGGTAGTTTTTCGCTTTCTTCCACGTCTTTCAGGTTTTGGTTGCCATTTTAAAGCATTTGCGATCATTTTAGCTGAGCAGCCTATCATTTTCTGCACTTCTTTATATGTTTTCCCCTCTCCAATCAACTTTTTAATCAAGGTACGCTGTTCTTCTGAACAATGTCTGGAACGACCCATTTTCCTCAGAATTTCAGAGAGAAATGCACTGTAACCAGCATGCACAACATTTGCTGCCTTCCTTCCTTAACCATTTGCCGCCTGCCCTATGGCCGAATGGCGGCCGGCAAATGTCATCAGCGTTCCGGGTGGACACCATATGGCGTCCTCCCGCACATGCGCAGATTGAGCTCCTGCAGAGCCGCGCAGCGGCACGATCTCTCACCGGCCCTGTACCTCGGACACAGCCGATAACAGATCTGAGTATCGGCCCCCCATTGCCGGTACCATGTGACCTGCTGTGACCAATCACAGCAGGTCACATGACAGTTGTATACAATGGATGGCTTCATTCATGCCATCCATTGTATACTAGTGTCTAGCTGTGAATGGTCACAGCGATCACATGCACATGTCATGTGTTTAGCGAAGCACAAAAAAAAAAAAACCACTAAATGAATCAATGTCATTCAGGTAAATGCTTGCTTATAGCAAAGTAATTCTTTGCTATAAGAATTTGTAAAAAAAAAAAAAAAAATACTGATCACTTCCCCAAAGTCGTACAATGTTACTATGGTAGCATTGTACTACTTTGGTCATAGTGAAATATGAAAAAAAATCTTAAAAAAAAAAAAAAAAATTTAATAAAAAATAAAAAAATAATAAAAAAATATATATATATATTTTTTTTCATACTGTCACCAGTCAGTGCCCCTGATCACCGCCATGCCAGGTATATGATGACGCTGTACTGCACTGGTGACAGTATGTAAAAAAAAATAGAAACAAATTTTTTTCATTTTTATCATTTTCCAAAAAATTATGACAAAAAAAATACAACTTCAAAAAACTCGCCATTGCCCTTATGAAGTACGTCGGACTGTCTACTTTGCAAAAAGGGGTAATTTGGGGGATATCTGTACTATTCTGACATTCTTGGACCTCAAGAAATTAGATTGGCTGTCAGTATTTCAGGATTGATCAATCAGATCTATACCATAGTTTGTGAACTCTATAACTTTCCTACAAACTAAATAATACATCCTAATTTGGGTTATTTTCACCAAAGACATGTAGCAGAATACATCTCGGCCTAAATTTATGAAGAACAATTATTTATTTGCAAACTTTTATAACAGAAACAAAGAAACATGTTTTTTTTCAAAAGTTTTGGTCTTTTTTTTGTTAATTTAGCAAAAAATAAAACCCCCAGCGGTGATTAAATACCACCAAAAGAAAGCTCTAGTTGTGTGAAGAAAATTATAAAATTTTAGTTTCGGTACAATGTTGTACGACCGCGCAATTGTCATTCAAAGTGTGAGATTTTGGCTGTTCTGGGGCTGGTATGGTGATTACCGCTCGGTAGAGGGATTAGTGAACTCTGATCTCCCCCTCCAGCTAATGACCCGAAATGATGTGTAAAATGTCACTTCTGGGTCCCGGTGTCACTTAGAAGATAATGAAGCAAGATCTGCACTATATTATCTGCATTGGAGGGAAGGTGAGGCCCCTGATGCCACATTAAAGCAAGCCTGTCACCAAAAAGAACAATCATCACATAGGGGACCTTTTCTCCCCTATGTGCTGAAACATAAAGTTTAGTGCAAAAAATGTAAAAGAAAGTGTAAAAAAAAGTACATGACCTTCACCCCCCCCATATAAAATGATCATGTTGTAATTGTGCTGCTCTTCCTGTGTTCTCCAGTCCAGGTTGGATCTTTATCTTAGCTGCAGTGGGGAAACGCAAGGTCAGTGTCCTGGCTGTGCTATCTGACAGGGGTGCCTGGATCACAACACTAGCTAAACAGAGTTACAGAAAAATAACAAACCCAGCATCAGGTCATATTTTTGAAAGACAACATCACCAAAGGAAAGCCTTGTTGCTCCTAAAAAGAAAAAATCCAGACATATGTAATATGACAAATATGTAAAGGTTGCTGTGGGGGTGTACAGGGGTGAGATCGGATCTGATTGATGTAAATGTAAATCACAAAGCGGGGGCCCTAAGTTGGAATGATTTTGGGAGCTGTCAATTGATCTCCATTGTGCTGCATTGATTAGCCGTGGCAGAGTTTTGTCGATTCGCTTGTTAGTGTGTGGTGGTCCCTAGATCGGTTACAAATCGCTGTGTATGGTCGCCTTTATACAGACTGGGGTGGGGGGGAGGGGGGGACCTTAACTGCCCATACAGCAGCAGCCAAAGTCTGCAGTGCAGCACTGACCTCTAGTGGCCTTTTTTTGCCATTACCTCCACAATCAGAGAGTTCACAGCCAAGTGCTGAATATGCAGAGAAGTGCAAGAAACCAGCGTCCCCCCCCAATTCAGACTCTGTTTACTCTGTAAAATGGGTGACAAAAGCTCTTCTCTAAAGGCTTCAAAAAAGCTACTTGAAGCTGGCTGAAAACTTTACAAACACTGAAAGAAAGGCTATGTGTACACGCTGCTCTCCAGATACTGAATCCCGTATGTACAAAGCCTAGCCTAGTGTGAATGGGCTTTTGGGATGGACTGGTGTCAGTAGATTAGTTTGCTTTTCCCCCCCATATAAGTCAATGTGAATGTGTGATAAACACGACACAAATGCATCCGCTCACTTCTGTATAAAAGCCAGAACTGGTGTAACAATAAATAAACATAGATGGATATTGAACCATTTTCTGCTTTCTCTATGCAGGACTCCAGGGATGACATCGGAGGGGCACAGAACACCGGAATGTTGGGCATCCTAGTTAGAACAGGTGAGTATCTGGGAACATAACCCCGGCACATACACTCAACGGACACTTCATTAGGTCCACCTTGCTAGTTCCGGGTTGGACCCCCTTTTTGCCTTCATTCTTCGTGGCGTAGATTCAACAAGGTGTTGGAAACATTTCTCAGAGATTTTGCTCCATATTGACATGACGGCATCAGGCAATTTCTGTAGATTTGTTGTCTGCACATCCCTGATGCGAATCTCCCCTTCCACCACATCCCAAAGGTGCTCTATTGGATGGAGATCTGGTGACTGTGGAGGCCTTTGGAGTCCAGTGATCTCATTGTCATGTTCTAGAAACCAGTTGGAGATGATTTGAGCTTTGTGACCTGGAGCATTATCCTGCTGGAAGGAGCCATCAGAAGATGGGGACACTGGAGTCAGAAAGGGATGGACATGGTCAGCAACCATACTCAGGTAGGCCGTGGCGTTTAAACGATTCTCAATTGGTACTAAGGGGCCGTGAGTGTGCCAAGAAAATCTCCCCCCCCCCCCCCCCACCAGCCTGAACTGTTGATACAAGGCAGGATGGATCCTTGCTTTCATGTTGTTCACGCCAAACCATCTGAATGTCACAGCTGAAATCGAGACTCCTCAGACCAGGCAGCGTTTTTCCAATCTTCTTTTGTCCAATTTTCGTGATCCTGTGTGAATTGTAGCCTCCGTTTCCTGTTCTCAGCTGACAGGAGTGGCACTCAGTGTGGTCTTCTGCTAATGTAGCCCATCTGCTTCAAGGTTCAACGTGTTGTGCATTTAGAATATTTTGTATACCTTGGTTTCAATGAGTGGTTATTTGAGTTACTGTTGCCTTTCTATCATCTTGAACCAGTCTGCCCATTCCCCTCTGACCTCTGACATCAACAAGGCATTTTCCTCCACACAACTGGATATTTTCTCTCTCTTTTTCGGACTATTCTCTGCAAACCCTAGAGATGGTTGTGCATGCAAATCTCAGTAGATCAGCAGTTTTTGAAAAAAATCAGACGAGCCCATCTGGCACCAACAACCATGCTACGTTCAAAGTCACTTAAATTCCATTTCTTCCCCCATTCTGATGCTCGGTTTGAAGTTCATCAAGTTGTCTTCACCACGTCTAGATGCCTAAATGCATTAAGTTGCTGCCATGTGATTGGCCGATTAGCAATTTATGTTACCAAGCAACTAAACAGGTGTACCTAATACAGAGGCCGGTTAGTGTATATGTACTGTGCTCCGTGTGTGTCCTTCTCCCCATCTATGAAGCCAAGTTACAACATTTTGCATCTGCATGACAGCGGAGAGTGCTCATGGGAAGGGGCGGGGCATCATGTCAGTATAATACAGAGAAGAATCCACCTAGGAGTCTGCGGCATTAGTTATTTTTGGTGCCAGCATCCCTGTGGTACTTGTGTTTCCAGCATTGGTCCCTGTGCAGGATGGGCATTATAGGAGTAAAGTGGATCTTAAGTCAGAAAATTAAGTCCTGCTAGATCACTACATGCCGGCCACGTTTGCAGGTATAGCAATGTAAAACAAATAGGTGCCTATACTGTTTAAGATCCAGCAATATACTGTCTCGCCCTGCTCTGCACATGCTCAGTTACTCTCTATTTTTCAGCACTGTGCCGAATTTGTAGAGGCCGATCTGCCGACAACCTAAAGATTTACTGCTGCTCAGGGGCTCTGGCTTTCAGCAAAATGGCAGCCTCCAACAAGAAGGGACAGGAACAAACCATTAATTTTGGTAGCAGAAGTATTATTGTGGAATATATTTTCTTTGCTAAAGAACATTGTTTTTTATCAAGTTGTTAGTGGTAAAGTTTGGACTTAATTATTTGTAGGTAAGGCTCAGGTACTATCGCACATAAAGGGAGATTTCCTAAAACTGAAGATTGCAAAATCTGGTTCTTTCTCTGAGGATGTGCTTGGCACGTAACGCGTAAGGAGGAGCCTACGCATGCCGTGACGTCACGCCGTTGGAGCATCGTGGAGCTCCGGCGGCCATTACATCTGACAGGACGGTTAGTCCTGTCTGTACTTGTTTGACTGTACTGGATGCATCCCCCTTGCTACTGTAATTTTTTCTACAAATAAATTTGTTTAAGCAATACTTCACTATGGGCATCTTTTCTTGAACCCCCGTGGGGAGCAATTTTTTTTCCCAGATACCGTTTTTTGCCTAGTGGAGGAGTCGTGCTCTTCTGGTGGATCAACGTTCATTGTTTTCCTGTTATCAAGAGGATTTCTTCCTGTCCAGCTCTGCACCACCCGGGGATCTTCTCTGGCCAAGGGAACACCATTTCCATTCTGATGATTACCCCATGAGCTTTATGATCTCTACATTGCACTTTTAATGTGCACATCTGGTTAGTGTGCACTTTTACTCCAAGTCACCTTTGCTGGGACTATTTTTACTCACATTTACCTACTGTGACACTTATATATGTCAATTTTATTTATTTTTAGCGCTGCACTTTATTTATAATTTCTTGTGAGGATTTTTGTTGGTTATCCTATGTGCCTAGCTGCTCGAACTTTAAAAGCGCTCACTTATTTCTTTATTTATATAGCTGTGCATGGTAGCCAATCAGCTTCTAACTTCAGCTTGTTCAATTAAGCTTTGACAAAAAAAAAAAGGAAGCTGTTTTGGGGTTTTTTTTTTGCATGCTAGTCTTGTATTGAAAATGAAGAGGTTACTAAAGTTATGAAAATTCTCATAAAGGCAGAATACAACTTCAGAAGTGATGTAATGTATTCTTTTGTTCCTGAGCATGCGCGGTCTTGGTCACTTGATATAATGTGCTCATTAGAAATCGTTTGTTCTGTTATCGTACACAAAAACATTTTGTGTTTGTTCCTTCGGATAACTTTGCACGTACTGTCATGATTGGCTCTGGAAAGCTGTGTACTAACAAAAAGATTAAGTGATAATCGCTCCGAAAGCGATATTTTTCACCCGATTTTCTCATTGTATGTACAAGGCTTAAGAGCTAGAGAACCCTTCCCCTGTTATTGTATAGAATAGAGAACAGAGAGGTTTTTTCTAGCCCTGCCCCAGGGTGACAATGCTGCTCCATCATTGATACCATACAGACAGTGAACATTGTCACTTTAGGACAGGAAGTGTGTTATTGGCAGGATCACAAGTTGAAAAATTAAAGAAAAGGAATCCCATAATAAGAAAACTGGTGCAGCTGCCACATCTAAGGGGTAAACTGCAATATATACAGTTTTTGCTCTTGGATTTCGATACACTTTCATAATCAATACTTTCTAATGAGAAATAAACAATCTAGTCACATGACCAGAAATGATGTATCAGCAAATAACTCATTCATCATAGTTTACTGAATTAAGCAAATGTAATATTTTGCTTGCTTCCACCTTCCCGATGTCCATTTGTGTCAGTCAGAGCACCCAGGAACAAAAAACGTCTTTATTAGTCTCAGTGCAAAATATGCCACAATAACCACATCAACTAAAACTTCAGCAGTCTGTGGTGTTTGTGCCACAAAGGGTGTATAAAAACTGGTATAAAAAAAAATACCAGCTGTCGTCTATAGTAAAAGTCACTTTGGTTGCAGTAACAGAAGTGTCTGGGGGGGGGCAGTCTGTTCTTTGCTGGTGGTCAGGTGAAGTGTTTATCACACAGACTCGAATTCCTTCTGCCAGGCGCTGTATTTCTCAGCCAGGCTCTTGGCGGAAGGCTTCGTGTGCGCTAAAACCTCCAGGAAGTCAGATGTGGTGACCGTGTCTAGACGAATCACTGGCATGTCCTTATTTCCTAAAGAGATGAGCATGGGTTAGGTATGGAAATACCATCTTAATAAGCACTACATGCATGTATAAGAAACAGTTTGGTAAAAACTGGAAAATTCTAGTTTACTCACAAACCATCTTAGAATTTGTACATTAGCTTTCATTATCGTAATGTAACAGATTTATTTTATCTCCCCTTTCGATAATTCTTTCAATGCTAGTATGCCATGAATTCTGATCTAGAAGCTAGCAGTGAAGACCAAGCTGTCAAATGATTCTAACCTGGGGACAGACATCTGTATGAGGAGGTCTGTTTGAGGATAGACCTCTGAGAATATCTAAAGACAGACCTGTATGTGAGGATGTCTGAAGGCAGGCCTGCATTTGAGGATGTCTGAGGACAGGCCTGCATGTAAGGATGTCTGAGGACAGATCTGCATGTGAGGATGTCTGAGGACAGGCCTGCATTTGAGGATGTCTGAGGACAGGCCTGCATTTGAGGATGTCTGAAGACAGGCCTGCATTTGAGGATGTCTGAAGACAGGCCTGCATTTGAGGATGTCTGAAGACAGGCCTGCATTTGAGGATGTCTGAAGACAGGCCTGCATTTGAGGATGTCTGAGGACAGGCCTGCATGTGAGGATGTCTGAAGACAGGCCTGCATGTGAGGATGTCTGAAGACAGGCCTGCACTTGAGGATGTCTGAGGACAGGCCTGCACGTGAGGATGTCTGAGGACAGGCCTGCACGTGAGGATTTCTGAAGGCAGGCCTGCATTTGAGGATGTCTGAAGACAGGCCTGCATTTGAGGATGTCTGAAGACAGGCCTGCATTTGAGGATGTCTGAAGACAGGCCTGCATTTGAGGATGTCTGAGGACAGGCCTGCATGTGAGGATGTCTGAAGACAGGCCTGCATGTGAGGATATCTGAAGACAGGCCTGCATGTGAGGATGTCTGAAGACAGGCCTGCATGTGAGGATGTCTGAAGACAGGCCTGCATGTGAGGATGTCTGAAGACAAGCCTGCATTTGAGGATGTCTGAAGACAGGCCTGCACTTGAGGATGTCTGAGGACAGACCTGCACGTGAGGATGTCTGAGGACAGGCCTGCACTTGAGGATGTCTGAGGACAGGCCTGCACGTGAGGATGTCTGAGGACAGGCCTGCACGTGAGGATGTCTGAGGACAGGCCTGCACGTGAGGATGTCTGAGGACAGGCCTGCACGTGAGGATGTCTGAGGACAGGCCTGCACGTGAGGATTTCTGAAGGCAGGCCTGCACTTGAGGATGTCTGAGGACAGGCCTGCATTTGAGGATGTCTGAGGACAGGCCTGCATTTGAGGATGTCTGAAGACAGGCCTGCATTTGAGGATGTCTGAAGACAGGCCTGCATTTGAGGATGTCTGAAGACAGGCCTGCATTTGAGGATGTCTGAGGACAGGCCTGCACGTGAGGATGTCTGAAGACAGGCCTGCATGTGAGGATTTCTGAGGACAGGCCTGCACGTGAGGATGTCTGAGGACAGGCCTGCACGTGAGGATGTCTGAGGACAGGCCTGCACGTGAGGATGTCTGAGGACAGGCCTGCACGTGAGGATGTCTGAGGACAGGCCTGCACGTGAGGATGTCTGAGGACAGGCCTGCACGTGAGGATGTCTGAGGACAGGCCTGCACGTGAGGATGTCTGAGGACAGGCCTGCACGTGAGGATGTCTGAGGACAGGCCTGCACGTGAGGATGTCTGAGGACAGGTCTGCACGTGAGGATGTCTGAGGACAGGCCCGCACGTGAGGATGTCTGAGGACAGGCCCGCACGTGAGGATGTCTGGAGACAGGCCCGCACGTGAGGATGTCTGGAGACAGGCCCGCACGTGAGGATGTCTGGAGACAGGCCCGCACGTGAGGATGTCTGAGGACAGGCCCGCACTTGAGGATGTCTGAGAACAGGCCTGCACTTGAGGATGTCTGAGGACAGGCCTGCACGTGAGGATGTCTGAAGACAGACCCGCATTTGAGGATGTCTGAGGACAGGCCTGCACTTGAGGATGTCTGAGAACAGGCCTGCACTTGAGGATGTCTGAGGACAGACCTGCACTTGAGGATGTCTGAGGACAGACCTGCACTTGAGGATGTCTGAGGACAGGCCTGCACTTGAGGATGTCTGAAGACAGACCTGCATGTGAGGATTTCTGAAGACAGACCTGCATGTGAGGATGTCTGAGGACAGGCCTGCACTTGAGGATGTCTGAGGACAGGCCTACATTTGAGAATGTCTGAGGACAGACCGATGTTGGAGCATATACTTACGTGTGAGGATATCTGATGATGGATCTACATTTGAGGATGTAAGGAGAGACTCGTATTCGAGGATGTCTGAGGACAGACCTACATTTGAACATAGACTTATGTGTGAGGATACGCATATTTAAATCTACATTTGAGGATGTCTGAGGACAGACCCATGTTTGAGGATAGACCTACATTTGAAAATGTCCAGGAACAGACCTACATTTGTAGTTGTCTTAGGATAGATCTGTATTTATATCTGTCTAACTGCAATGTGTAAGCTGCTCTTGAGCCTCCTGTCTGACGCTACTTAATTTATGCCCTTCACTGACCGAAGAATATTGAGTCATATAAATATCCTAATATCTACATCGTAATGCAGCTAAGAATCAGGCCAACAGTTTCTCTAGAATTACCTCATCCAAAATTACATTTTTAATTCTCATTTTAAAGGGACCGCAAAGTACAGAGTACCTTACAATATTTTGTGCACATCTTTTAAGGCCCTATAGCTATAGAGCAGCCCTCTTATCTGACTTGAAGCCAAGTCCTGCCCTGTGCTGGACCTAGGTCCCAAACACCTCCACCCCTTATAAGCTCTCCCATGATTAGAGCCTACCTCCTACTCATGCTATAGTTATGGCCCTCTGCATCACAGTGCTCTTAGCCTACCCATGGGGGCTTCCAAACTGAATGAGAGTATTTCAAAGACAGTGGGGGATACTTACTAAAGCTGGAGAGTGGAAAATCTGGTTCAGCTCTGTATAGAAACCAATCAGCTTCCAGGATTTATTGCCAAAGCCTAATTAAACAAGCTGAAGTTAGAAGCTGATTGGCTACCATGCACAGCTGCACCAGATTCTGAGAGCACCAATTTTAGTAAATCTCCCCCAGAGTTTGTCTGGTATTAGAGTGAGACAGTTTATCTAACCCTTTACATATGTATACCGATTGCTAGAACTTAATGAGATATAAATATTTTCGAAACATTCCTTTATGTTTGCTAAAAAGCCAAAACACATACAGCAAACCTGTTAATTTGCCCAAAACCAGCCCATAGCAGTTTGATGGACCTTTTTTTTAAAATTAATTTATACTCACCAGCCACTTTATTAGATACACCTGTTCAATTGCTTGGTAACACAAACTGCTAATCAGCCATTCGCATGGCAGCAATTCAATCCATTTTGGCATCTAGAAGTGGTGAAGTTCAAACTGAGCATCAGAATGGGAAAGAAAGAGGATTTAAGTGGCATGGTTGTTGGTGCCAGACGGGCTGGTCTGAGTATTTCAAAAACTGCTGATCTACTGGGATTTTCACACACAACCATCTCTAAAGATTACAGAGAATGGTCCGAAAAAGAGAAAATATCCAGTGAGCAGCAGTTGTGTGGACAAAAATGCCTTGTTGATGTCAGAGGTCAGAGAAGACCGGCAGCATTCAGATGGTAGGGTCAGAATTTGGTGTAAACAACATGAAAGCATGGATCCATCCTGCCTTGTATCAATGGTTCAGGCTGGTGGTAGTGTCATGGTGTGGTGGATCCATCCTGCATTGTATCAACAGTTCATGGATGTGCAGCCGACAAATCTGCAGAAACTGTGTGATGCTATCATGTCAATATGGACCAAAATCTCTAAAGGAATGTTTCCAACATCTATGCCACCAAGAATGAAGGCAGTTCTGAAGGCAAAAGGGGTTCCAACTCGGTACTAAAAAGGTGTACCTAATAAAGTGGCTGGTGAGAATCGCAGCTTATATGGACAATCCCTGCTTACGGCAAGGTGAGGCCAGACATGCAGATGTAAGTAATATATTGCAGTTTGAGTGACCTCGATTGTTGAATTTCCCAATGTGGTCCTTTTGATTGCTTACCTGGCTGGTGGTTCTCTAGTGCATCAAATATTTTCCTCACAGGCCTCATAGCTGCCTCTTTACACACCAGTTTAATGTCTGATCCAGAGTAACCGTCAGTCTCCTGAGGACACAAAATGATGTCATGTTGGTTAAAGTGTGGCTCACTTGGCTTGTGCTTGTAGCTACCAAAGGTAGATTACATGAATGAGGGAAATCAAATCACAAAAAGAGAGGATGGAGAGGGAAAATTACCAGAGAAAGGCTAACTTCTGGAACCTATCAAGTGGACTTGAACTCAAAAAGTGAAGGCTTGGTGTGTTATAGGGAACACTTGCAAATGGTAATTGTGTCTAAGCAATACCTTGGGCCAAGAAACTTCTGTTCTGTAGCCTCACAACTGTATATCTGCAGTGTGATATCATCCAGGGCTCTATCATGAGGAAGCAAAGCCCTGCCTGTACACAGATGATGCCTCCACACGAGATACAGTACAGTGCAGAATAAAGCATGGTAAGTCAGTAATGGGGAACAGATCAACTGCAGACGGCCCACAAGCAATAGTGGTGAGGAGTCCTTTTCGCTCTGTCTGCCTTTGCTTTGGGCACAGCTTCCACAGTTTTGACCCTCTTTAGGTGTTATGTCTTTAGTGGGCCGAACAGGCACACTGGTGGTGGTTTGAGGAGAAAGGATGCCGAAGATTCTATCAATGCTTTTAGCTCAGCAAAAAGACGAAGACTGGAGTCTCCAGTGGCTGGTTTGGCGTGCATTCAAATTTTACAGGCTGACATTTTTTCTGTTGCATATATAGTATATTGGTCACAGATTTATGAAAACTTTAAATTTCTCCTCTAAGGTTGCAACACAAGAGTACACTGTTCCAAATCCCTTGCTACATGAGAGAAGCCTGATTGGGTAATTTTTTAGGTAAAACCCCCAAAATTGGACCTTTCTTAACTTTACTAGTCTGAATAATACATACCTGGAATGACAATATCCAGCAACATTTTTTTTTTAAAAGGTGATCTTTCGTTTAAAGTAGTCTCTGCGTTCCAGTTGGGTGTCCTTTCCTAGGGTGAGATGATGCCATCTGTCTGTTACAGATAGGGGAATGCATTGCCTCAATTCACTCACCTCACTGATCAGAATTTACACTGTAACCCTGCATCCAGCCACAAGGTAAGGTGCAGAAAGGTCTACTCTGTGTCAGATATTTGTGTGCATAACCAAGAACTGCACAGGCACCAGCATTTATATGATTGTGTTATTTCTGAGCCAACGCCCAAGTCCAGGAACTAGATAATGACCATGGATGAGCCTGAACAAAGATGGTTCAATCCGAGAACAGAAGATAAAGGCATGTTGCGATCTCTGTGAGAGGTGTTAAATACCTGGAAGTGCTACATGTACATATTACGTAGTCTGCAATAAATTTCCAAAAAATACATCAGATTATAGGTCCACTTTAAATTCCATATGAATTGTATGGGCACACAAAATTCTTACCTCCCCCAGAGTGCTGTACTGCAGCTCAGTTCTCAGCTCCACACCTCCGCTGTTGCTCACAGGAGGCAACCAGTGACGGATCATGGCCTCCCGCGCCTCTTTACTGGGCAGATCTACCAGAATCCTCTTCTCCAGCCGCCTTAACATAGCATAGTCCAGCTCCCTGCGTAAAATACACTTTGCTGTTATATCATGGTTATATTTTTGATTCCAACGTTAGTATTTATGAGTGCATACAGTGTTTGTAAAACACGTTTTTCTTATTTTCTTTCTTTTGTGATACTTGGGACCCCAAACAATGCCTGCTAATAGTTGAGATCCCAAAACAATGTTTGCTGATAATATTAGTAAAACCACCACTATATATTGTACAAAGCAATGAGTTGTGGTTGTGAGTCCTCATGGGTCAACACATTTCTCTTATTTGACTTAAATTTTTACTTAAATTTTGGTATATTTATTAGTACCTTGTGGTAGAGTGAGTCAGCAGTAGGAAATGCCTAAATTAGTATATACATGCGTGTTCCCTTTCAATGCCAGTAAAGCCCAACATTTATTTTGTGTTGTGTACAGTTGTGTTCAAAATAATAGCAGTCAGACATCACTAACCGGATCAATCACTGTTTTTGGTAGAAATGATATTTCTACATGGCAAATAATTTCCTAGCAGGTGTAGTAGAGTAATAGAAATCTAACAGACCCAACAGTCATGACATGCATGCTGCTGATTCTGTGTAATTGAATCACTCATTGAAAGGGGCATATTCAAAATAATAGCAGTGTGGAGTTCTATTAGTGAGGTCATTCATTCTTTGAAAAACAGGTGGCAATTATTGCCCTTATTTAAGGAAGGAAGGCAGCAAATGTTGTACATGCTGGTTACAGTGCATTTCTCTCTGAAATTCTGAGGAAAATGGGTCGTTCCAGACATTGTTCAGAAGAACAGCGTACCTTGATTTAAAAGTTGATTGGAGAGGGGAAAACATATAACGAAGTGCAGAAAATGATAGGCTGCTCAGCTAAAATGATCGCAAATGCTTTAAAATGGCAACCAAAACCTGAAAGATGTGGAAGAAAGCGAAAAACTACCATTCCATTGGATAGAAGAATAGCCAAAATGGCGCGGACTCAGCCAACAATCAGCTCCAGGAAGATGAAAGAAGGTGTGACGTTCCCTGTGAGGACTGTTACAATTAGAAGACGCCTATGTGAAGCCAAGCTATCTGCAAGAAGCCCCCGCAAAGTCCCACTGTTGGAAAAAAGACATGTGCTGAAGAGGTTACAATCTGCCAAAGAGCACATTGACTGGCCTAAAGAGAAATGGCGCAACATTTTGTGGACTGATGAAAGTAAGATTGTGCTTTTTGGGTCTAGTGGGCGGAGACAGTTTGTCAGACGACCCCCAAACACTGAATTCAAGCCACAGTACACTGTGAAGACCGTGAAGCATGGTGGTGCAAGCATCATGATATGGGGATGTTTCTCATACTACGGTGTTGGGCCTATTTATCGCATACCAGGGATCATGGATCAGTTTGAATACATCAGAATACTTGAAGAGGTCATGCTGCCTTATGCTGAAGAGGAAATGCCCTTGAAATGGGTGTTCCAACAAGACAACGACCCCAAACACACCAGTAAACGTGCAACATCTTGGTTCCAGACCAACAGGATTGACGTTATGGAGTGGCCAGCCCAATCCCCGGATCTTAATCCAATAGAAAACTTGTGGGGTGACATCAAAAATGCCGTTTCTGAGGCAAAACCAAGAAATAGAGAAGAACTGTGGAATGTAGTCCAATCATCCTGGGCTGGAATACCTGATCACAGGGGCCAGAAGTTGGGTGACTCCATGCAACACAGATGTACAGCAGTTCTCAGAAACAGTGCGACTACAACCAAATATTCATTAAGTGATTCAAAGGAAAGCAAAATCTTCAAACATTTCTCAGTTTATATAGTGAATGTTTGAGTTTGTAAAGAAGAATACAAACACTGCTATTTTTTTGAACCATCTAATATTCACTTTTCTTCAATTTTTTTAGAGGAACAACACAAATTTGATCTATTTTTCTTCATGTTTTGATTTGGAATAGAATGTGTCGTGTTCCCAATGCATTTGTGTGGATGGAAATAAAAGCTATTAGAAGGATTTTGAGCTTTATTCACTTTTTTCGACAGACTGCTATTATTTTGAACACAACTGTATATTTGATGATCATGGACGTGGCATGTGAGCCGTTTACAACCTAGTCCAATGTCTGCTGATACTTGGGACCCCAAAACAATGTCTGCTGATACTTGGGACCCCAAAACAATACCTGCTGAGTCTTTGGACTTCATAGCAATGCCTTCTGAAAGCTAAGACTCCAAAATAATGCCTGCTGATTTTTAAGACCCCAAAACAATGCCTGATTATATTTAGGACCTCAAACAATGCCTGCTGATAGTTGGGACCACAGAACAATGCTTGCTGAAACTTGGGACCCCAAAACCATGCCTGATGATATTTTGGACCCTAGAACAATGTCTACAGATACTTTGCACCCCATAAAAATGCATGCTGACACTTGGCAATACAGAACAATACATGCCTATACAAAGGACCCCAGAAGAATGCATTCTGACCCTCGGGACCTCATAGATGGATACATGCTGACTCTTTCAACCCCAGAAAACAATGCATGCCAACGCTATGGACCCCAAAAAAATGTATGCAGATACATGGGACCCAGAACAAAGCATGCTGATACTTGTAGCACCCTGTACCAATACCTGCTGACATTTAGTATCCCCACATAATGCATACTGACAACAAAGACCCCAGAATAATGCACATTGCCACTTAGGGCATCCAGAACGATGCCCCAAAACATGAAACATCAACAAATGAATACTAAAAAAACAATGATTCAAGAAAAAAAAAAACATTACAATTCGATAAAAAAACATTTTTGAAACATAATAATAAAACAATTACACCAGGTTCAACAAGAGTCCATTCTCTGTTTCTGAAGGCTGCTTTAAATGTTTTTGTTACATAAAGATTATGGAGAGATCAGCGAGGTTGCAGTGCAGCTGAGTTCTTATCCCACCAGTAAGAAGAGACATCACATATGTACAGAGATATAAATCAGATTACAGGACCCCTCCATTCCATTCACTCCACCCTCTGCACAGCTTTAAGTACTTTACACTTGAAAGTTAAAACCCTTCTTACTGGGAGCATAGTAAATAACTTGCCTCCAAAGTCACAGGGAGCCTTTTAACCTCCTTGGCGGTATGATTCTTTCCGATTTTTGGTGCTGAAAGCGGTACCATTTTTTTGCATGCAAATATGTAGTTTTTTTATTGTAGGCCTGTAATTCTTAGGAATAACTCACTGAAATCTGTCCGAACAAGAGTCTAGCAAACATCCCGGGTAGGATAAAATTTGAAACACGTAATCATAAATTATAATTTAATAAATGATCATAAAAAATAATAATATAATAATAATACATTTAATTCAATAATATAATCAAACCCAAAACACTGAAATGTGAAATATAGCGCCAAGTTAGCACATTGCTGAGCAAAGTCGCAAAATCGTTTTCAGTGTCTGATGAGGAATTTCCCCACAAATCATTATCACTCAATTCTGCAAGTGGTTCTGATTTACTATTGCTGTTCTCTAGCAGGGCGCAGGACAAAGCATTAGGGACAAGATGTATGTGAAATTGGTTGAGACAGCAATGTTTTACTATGTAAAATGTAAAAAAAAAAAAAAAGAAATTTTTTAAAATTTTTAAATTTCCCGCCGCCAGCGGCGCTCGTACGTCCCGACGTCACAGGGACAGGACACAGAAGCCGGATGCCGGCATCGGCCGGAGGAGATGGCCGGGACGCTGCAGGGGACACATCGCGGGAGCGCAGGGTAAGGTAAGTGAAGAACAAATGCCGGAGCAGTGCCGCATGGTATTCCCGAGTGTAGCTCGGGGTTACCGTTTGTGGTACTGAAATGTTACCCCGAGCTACACTCGGGAATACCGCCAAGGAGGTTAAATACTGACATATGGCAGATCTGAGTTTAAATAAAGATTATATTTTTTTTTTTATTCTGACGACAAAGAAAACACATTAAAGAGAGGAGGAAGAGCTCACAATTAATCTTTAAATGTTTTAAGCAAAACTAAGACCCTTTCTGTTGATCTGTGCTTAGAGACTGCGGATATGTAGTCACACAACACTGTCTGTGGCTCTTACCAGGGCAGATTAGAAGCGGCTAAAACAAACACGAGGTCGTCTGATCGGGACAAGCCATCCATCTGTACCAGTAACTCAGTCTTCATGCGGCGGCTGCCTTCGTGTTCACCCCTGAGAGAGTTAAAGAAAAAGCTTTTCGAAAAACATGTTCTTGTACTGAGAGCAAATAAGATGTGACAGTACAGAATGAAACTATTTGTTTTTGCTACATATGAGTATTACACCTTCTACAGTACAATATAAGGAGATTAACATGTTCAGCTCTCACACCTGTAGGCCTCATGCACACGGGTGCTTGGGACTGTACAACCTACAGTTCAGGAGTATTTATTTATTACAGGTACTTCTATAGGGCCATACATTTACATACAGTTGTGTTCAAAATAATAGCAGTGTGTTGAAAAAAGTGAATAAAGCTCAAAATCCTTCTAATAGCTTTTATTTCCATCCACACAAATGCATTGGGAACACGACACATTATATTCCAAATCAAAACATGAAGAAAAATAGATCAAATTTGTGTTGTTCCTCTAAAAAAATTGAAGAAAAGTGAATATTAGACGGTTCAAAAAAAT
This sequence comes from Staurois parvus, assembly GCF_062004578.1. Taxonomy (NCBI): domain Eukaryota; kingdom Metazoa; phylum Chordata; class Amphibia; order Anura; family Ranidae; genus Staurois; species Staurois parvus. Next base: position 1,304,242 of record NW_028318068.1, read on the forward strand.
CGCAGTGTTTGTATTCTTCTTTACAAACTCAAACATTCACTATATAAACTGAAAAATGTTTGAAGATTTTGCTTTCCTTTGAATGACTTCATGAATATTTGGTTGTAGTCGCACTGTTTCTGAGAACTGCTGTACATCTGTGTTGCATGGAGTCACCCAACTTCTGGCCCCTGTGATCAGGTATTCCAGCCCAGGATGACTGGACCACATTCCACAGTTCTTCTCTATTTCTTGGTTTTGCCTCAGAAACTGCATTTTTGATGTCACCCCACAAGTTTTCTATTGGATTAAGATCCGGGGATTGGGCTGGCCACTCCATAACGTCAATCTTGTTGGTCTGGAACCAAGATGTTGCACGTTTACTGGTGTGTTTGGGGTCGTTGTCTTGTTGGAACACCCATTTCAAGGGCATTTCCTCTTCAGCATAAGGCAGCATGACCTCTTCAAGTATTCTGATGTATTCAAACTGATCCATGATCCCTGGTATGCGATAAATAGGCCCAACACCGTAGTATGAGAAACATCCCCATATCATGATGCTTGCACCACCATGCTTCACTGTCTTCACAGTGTACTGTGGCTTGAATTCAGTGTTTGGAGGTCGTCTGACAAACTGTCTCCGGCCACTAGACCCAAAAAGAACAATCTTACTTTCATCAGTCCACAAAATGTTGCGCCATTTCTCTTTAGGCCAGTCAATGTGCTCTTTGGCAAATTGTAACCTCTTCAGCACCTCTTTTTTCCAACAGTGGGACTTTGCGGGGGCTTCTTGCAGATAGCTTGGCTTCACATAGGCGTCTTCTAATTGTAACAGTCCTCACAGGGAACATCACACCTTCTTTCATCTTCCTGGAGCTGATTGTTGGCTGAGTCCTCGCCATTTTGGCTATTCTTCTATCCATTTGAATGGTAGTTTTTCGCTTTCTTCCATGTCTTTCAGGTTTTGGTTGCCATTTTAAAGCATTTGCGATCATTTTAGCTGAGCAGCCTATAATTCTCTGCACTTCTTTATATGTTTTCCACTCTCCAATCAACTTTTTAATCAAGGTACGCTGTTCTTCTGAACAATGTCTGGAACGACCCATTTTCCTCAGAATTTCAGAGAGAAATGCACTGTAACCAGTATGTACAACATTTGCTGCCTTCCTTCCTTAAATAAGGGCAATAATTGCCACCTGTTTTTCAAAGAATGAATGACCTCACTAATAGAACTCCACACTGCTATTATTTTGAACATGCCCCTTTCAATGAGTGATTCAATGACACAGAATCAGCAGCATGCATGTCATGACTGTTGGGTCTGTTGGATTTCTATTACTCTACTACACCTGCTAGTAAATTATTTGCCATATAGAAATATCATTTCTACCAAAAACAGTGATTGATCCGGTTAGTGATGTCTGACTGCTATTATTTTGAACACAACTGTATATATAGTACACAGCCGTCCCTGCTCTCAAGCAGCTCACAATCTAAGGTACTATACATACTAGTGCCAATAGAGAAAAGAGACAGTTAACCTGCCAGCATGTCTTTGAAGTGTGGGAGGAAACCGGAGTACCAGGAAGAAACCCACGCAGACACAGGGAGAACATGCAAACTTCAGGCAGGTAGTGTCGTGGTTGGGATTCAAATTAACGACCTTAGTGCTGCTAGGCCCAAAGAAATGAATGACTATATGCGGGTATGTGCAGTACTTACATAAACATGCAGATGTGTACAGACATATACTCCTGGACACAGTCTGCCTTCCAGGTCATATGTTCATACACATGTGCGATTCAAGTGTTTATGAAAGTACCGGCAAACCGCCACTAATTGTAAAACCAATAGGCGCTCCTGTTAATAAAAAGTGAACTTTTTTCTACAATTTCTGCTGAAGGAATGAATCTGGGTTGATTGGGACTGATTAGGATTAACTAAAGTGTTATACAGATTTGCAGGTTTTTTTAACTTGCATGGTTGCTTTAACTGACATTGAATGCCAATCAAAGGGCACAACTTTGATCTGCTATGAATGAACCAGAGAAGTTTTAATAACTTTGCTTTATTGCAGCTTTTCCTGACACTACAAATGTGTTTCTGAGTGTTGGCCCACACATGAGCAATAAAGCTGGGTTCACACTTGTTCAGGTTGGGATCGTTCGCAAAATTGCGTGCTTTCCCGACCCCCAGGCAAAACACGCTGCTCTTTAGCAGACGCAGGGGGTGTCACTGATCCTTAATGCCCCCCCACCCCACGGATTGGCAAAACGCCAATGTTTTTGCACACTCGAAAAACCTCATGGTGCCGCAGGTTTTTTTTTAAAAAAGAGGGTCTGGGACTTCTTTCCCCGTGTTTCTGCGGATGGGCTGCCGTACCCACAGAACGTGCTTGGCACAAGTGTGAACCTAGCCTTAGATCTGCTCCTATGGAAATATCATTGCTGGTAAATGGGGTTGAAGAACTATGAGAAAGTAGGGGTTGGCCATACTATATGCATGTGCAGCATGCCCAATGTTCACAACTGGTTAAAGGCCACTAAGAGTATTTGCCTGACCATGCAATCTTGCCCAGCCACAGCCCAGACAAAACTTGTAATCAGAGGTCATTGATGCCAAGGCTAAACAGCATGTGTTGGTTAATGCTTCAATAAATTCTATGACTTATTTGCATAGCTAAATCATTTTTTTACATGTTTTTAGGGGTACTTGGTAAATGACATGCCCGACGTCTTGCTACAGGAAACCTGTGTAGACATAAAATTTGCAGACTGCCGCTGCCAACCTCTGTTCCTGAAAATACTAGTTGCCTGATTTGCAATGGTAATCTATTAGGTTGAATATTTTTTTGTTGCTGAATTAGAACCAATATCCAGATCAGGAGGTCTGACCTCAGCCTAACTCTACGTTTAATGTCCCTTTAAATAGTGCATTTGGGCCAAGCTAGCCCAAACAATCTATTTACTGCACTAACAGGTGCGCTTCCTGGGCACGCTTTATAAACTGTATGCAGCCTCAGCTACATGCAGTATACAGCGCTGTGTTCTGCTTGTGAGATGAGAACTCCCTCTTCTACTCCTGGAAAAAAAAATCGAGTTGGGCTGAGCACTGCTCAGCCATTCATTCTATGTATTTGTATGCTTTGTATTCTATGAATGAATATAACGTTTCCTCTAATTAGATGAGGCGGAGAGGTAGGCTGATGTTCTTGTCCCACTGCTGGAACACAGTGCTGTAAACTGTATGTAGCTAAGGCTACATACAGATAATACAGAGTGTCCGGCATGTGCACCTGGTAGTGCCTTAAATAGTTAATCGAGTTATTAGTCCAATTAATCTGATTAAAGGAACATTAAACGTAGAGTTATGCAGGCCATAGATGGGTCGAAAATCGGACGCTTTTTCGGCCGAAAATAAAAATCAGCCGATTTTCGCACTGTTAATGGGTTAATTGGTAGGTCGTTTTTCGAGATTTTGGCACATTTTTTTCATCGGTAAAGTTGGAAAAAATCGTCCAATTATCCCAGCAATGATGGGCAAATTGGGAGGAGGAGGAAGAGGAGGAGTAAGAGGAGGGAGGAGGAAGGAGGAGGAGGGGAGAGGAAGTAGAAGAAGAGGAGGAAGTAGAAGAAGAGGAGGAAGTAGAAGAAGAGGAGGAAAAGCAAGAAGGAGGAAGAAGAAGGAGGAGGAAGAAGAAGAAGAGGGAGGAGGAAGGAGGAGGAGGAAGGAGGAGGAAGAAGAGGAGGAAGGAGGAGGAAGAGGGGGGAGGAAGGAGGGAGGGGGGAGGAAGGAGGAAGAAGGAGAAAGAGGAGGAAGAAGGAGGGAGAGGAGGAAGAAGGAGGAAGAAGGAGGAAGAAAAAGGAGGAAGAAGAAGGAGGAGGAGGAGAGAGGAAGAAGGAGGAGGAGGAGAGAGGAAGAAGGAGGAGGAGGGAGGAAGAAGGAGGAGGAGGAGGAAGGAGGAGGAGGATGATTCTAGTCGCTTTTATATTTTATATGAAAAGTCTTGCGGTTGCAACAATGTATCTATTTGTATCCAAATAAAAACATCTGTATCCGAAATGGATACAAATGGATACATTGTTGCAACAGCAATACTTTTTCATGTCAAATATAACAGCGGGGGTCTCTGCAAGGGACAGAATTAAATGCCGGCCGTAGACGGGACGAAAATCGGCCGATTTCTTTTACCATTGGTGGTAACATCGGCCTATTGAACGACCGATTTTTCATTTTTTTTTAAAAAAACGGACGGTTTTCGACCCGTCTATGGCCTACATTAGGCTTTAAAGTGAAACTAACCCAACAATCAGAGCTCATTCACCACATGGTGCAAAAGTCGTCAGTTTTTCTGCATGCGTTCAGCAAGGGCGCAATGAAATCAATTGTTCTCTATGTGTCCTGTTCACACCACAACAATCTGCAGGAATCTGTAATGTGTTTAACACTCATTGAAGCGCGCATGAAAACTGATGTAAACTGATGTCTCTGCAAATGACATCTGGAAGTCAGTTTCCATCAGTTTTTCTGCAAGAAAAAAATTAAAAAAAACTGTGAGCAGGGAGCTCTTTACTCCAGAAAAGACATGCAAAAATCCAAATAATGAGACTGCGAAGTTGATGGACAGAGAATAGTTTCTGGTAGGATGTATGTCTGGAAAGGGAACAGCAAAGAGGTGCCAGACTGATGTTTGCAAAAAAAAAAAAAAAATGACTACTAATTTTCTATTCTATTAGAAATCTACTCACCCTGGCCCTGTCCCCCTCTGACTCATCACAGACTCCAGCTCATCCAGGAAAATGGTGGAGGGGGCATGGAAGCGAGCCAGTTCAAATAAAACCTGTGTGAGAAAAAACTTTAGGTTTAAATGTGAAAAATGAACCTCTAAAATGGAATTCAAGGCTGTACTCAGAGTACTGCGGTCTGGTTACATGATCTCCCCAGCAGCCAATTTCAGGGGAGAGGAGAGAGTGCTGACAACCGATGGAATGCCTGTGCAGTCATATCACTCATAGGCTCACTATGGGGCATCCATTGATGGCTATCCCTCCTCTACCCTGTGTACGCCAAAACACAGGTACATTGTACGCCAAAACACAGGTACATTGTACACCAAAACACAGGTACATTGTGTACGCCAAAATACAGGTACATTGTACACCAAAGCACAGGTACATTGTGTACGCCAAAACACAGGTACATTGTACACCAAAACACAGGTACGTTGTACGCCAAAATACAGGTACATTGTGTACGCCAAACACAGGTACATTGTACGCCAAAACACAGGTACATTGTACACCAAAACACAGGTACATTGTACACCAAAACACAGGTACATTGTGTACACCAAAACACAGGTACATTGTACACCAAATAGAGAGAAAAACAGGTGGCGCACACACCTAGTGCATTATCCAAGGTTTATTGTAGGAATTAAATCATAAAAACATACTCACAGACGAAGCATGTGTCTAAAAAGCATAGAAAAATGACAATGGCCACAACGGCAGGCAAGGTGTTCTCACTGTCAGTGCGGTCAAATGGCTGACGCGTTTCGGGGACGAATCCCTTTCCTCAGAGCTGGTGACCAACCTCTGATGCTGATGCACGATGAATGGAAAGTAAAGTGAGAGCCCTGCTGTTAGATACATGCTTCGTCTGTGAGTATGTTTTTATGATTTAATTCCTACAATAAACCTTGGATAATGCACTAGGTGTGTGCGCCACCTGTTTTCTCTCTATCCAGTGGCTGATTTCCCCGTCTGAGGAGGGCTGCACCCCTGGAACATTTCCTTTTGGTTGTCGCTGTCCTGGTACCCTTGGCTTCCCTTTTGGCTGTGCATATCTTGAGGCGCTGGAGAGTACATACGCTATCCACATTGTACACCAAAACACAGGTACATTGTACACCAAAACACAGGTACATTGTGTAGGTGAATTAGGATGCCATTCTAAATTATTAGCACCCTCATGCACCAATGCATGTGAGATTTGTTATTGCATGCATTACTGCAATGTATAGGTGGGAAGCCAGTCAGAATGTCTCGGTTGTTATTGTACTTGTTTACTAGAGCTGCAGCCTAAATTCAGCTTCCCCAGCATTTAATTGCAGTAGTCCAGCATACCCTGGCTAAGGCTGGCCATACACTATACAATTTTCTGTCCAATTTCAGCCCAATTTCCTTTAGATGTACCTTCAACTATGTAGTCCAAGGGCCTGTCTAATTGGATACAATTGAAAGTGTTATTTAGGTTTGACCTCATATTATATGGTTTTTGGTAAATCTAAAGCAAAAATCTCAAGAAATTTGTGTAATGTATGGCCAGCCATAATCATAACTAGAGCTCTGCAATCAGCAGGGAAAATTAGCTTTTTTGATTGGAGAGCTCTAGCACCCTGCGGGTGAATCTAAATATACTTCATTTTTTATTTGGAATTCTAATCTTAGCAAAATATGCTCCCCAGAGATTCAAAACAACATCTTCCACTCATGTCCACTATAAGCCCTGGTTCACACTGATGCGGTGCGGAATTTGTTTTCAGTGCAAATTCCGCACCGCATCACAATCGCACCCCGTTCATGCGAACCGATGCGGGTGTGTATGTTAACAGCACCCCGACATCGGTCCGCAAAATGCAGTGCAATGTGCAGAATCGGATCGCTTAAGTGTGAATATCTACACAATCCGATTCTAGTGCGGATCAAAAAAGGGTCCTGCATGTTTTTGGTGCGGATGCGGTGCGAATAGAGGCATACAAAATGTATGGCTCTAATCGCATCGCACACAAATCGCATATGATTTGTACAGGAATGCGGTGCGCTTCCTGTGAGAATCACATGGGATTTACCGCTGTAATGTGAACCTAGGCTAAGGGTCCATGCATGCTGGGCTTAAGAAAACACCAGTTCTTTTGGCATAAAAAAATGCTCATACAGAGTGTTTTGTACATGTGTTTAGGAGTGTTTAGCATTTTTTTCTGCCAGAAAAATGCTCTCAAAAATGCAAAACAGAAAGTTTTTTTTCTGCCTCTAAATGTTAAGTCTAAAATATACCTCCAAACGTCTTAATGTGCATGGATACATAGAATAACATTGTGTATAGGTAGGTTAGTGAGCGCACTCCAGTGAGCGGCAAATGCACTAAAAGGAACCACAAAACTTTTCCAACTGAAATTGACAAAATAAAAGTGCAGCGCTACAAACAATATCCTTATGGTAGTTATGTTAAAATGACTCGCGAAAAAAGGTAATTGTCCAATGCAATAGTATCAGATGTGGTAAGCAGTTCAATTATGAAAAAACTTCCAACAACGCTGGTGTAATCCAATCCAATATCGAGGAGTAGGTAGATTGCCCACTTACCAGAAGCGCAATCTCAATGCGCATGTGCAGGTCACATGTAGCCGAGGTCTCATGTAGGCGCTGCTTGGTAGTACCTGGTGGTCCCTCAATGGTAAGGGGATATTGGTCTGGTCAGATCACACTGCTCCTTGGATCCACACAGAAGCCTAAAAATGCTGGGGCTGAGGTATGGGGGCTCAGTGCCAGGTATAAGAAGTAAAGGTGCTCATAGTGTAGTAATTTTAAATAAAAAATTTATTAAATCCAATGTGTAAAAAACCTAAAAATTACAAAGCACATGCCTGCAGCCTGTAGCCAGTTAAAGAGGCTGTAAAGAACATCTAAAACACTGACCAGTGAAAATCAAGGGTTGGCCGCCGGACCTCCTGATCCGGCGGCGTGACGTCAAGGCGTGCGAAGGCTCCTCCTAGACGCATTTCGTGTCAATATACGTCTACAGTAGGGGTGATGCCATTTAAAATTACTACACTATGAGCACCTTTACTTCTTATACCTGGCACTGAGCCCCCATACCTCAGCCCCAGCATTTTTAGGCTTCTGCGTGGATCTAAGGAGCAGTGTGATCTGACCAGACCAATATCCCCTTACCATTGAGGGACCACCAGGGTACTACCAAGCAGCGCCTACATGAGACCTCGGCTACATGTGACCTGCACATGCGCATTGAGATTGCGCTTCTGGTAAGTGGGCAATCTACCTACTCCTCGATATTGGATTGGATTACACCAGCGTTGTTGGAAGTTTTTTCATAATTGAACTGCTTACCACATCTGATACTATAGAATAACATTGAGCTGCTTCTACGGGTAAAATGTCACATTCCTGTAAAAGGAGCGTTTACAGTAAAAGGAGCCCAGTGTGCATGGATCCTAAAGCATATCGTGATTGACAGTCTCTTTTAAGCCAATTTATTTTTAATGAGTACTAGAAGCGAGTGGAAAGAGGTCATATACCCTTTCAGAACATAAATAACACTCTGTTATTACCACTGCGCTAAAACCAGTTGCAATCACTACTTCCTACAAGTACTTTCTTGGTTTATGTGTATCTAAGTCCAAACCTTTTTGTTTAGGATAGAGTAGGGGGGGATCAGAACCCCCATTAGGATTTTATTGCGGTCTGCATCCCTGCTGGGGAGGTTCACACTCTTTTCTGTCTGCTCTGGTGACCATTGTAATGGAATGTTTTTAAGAATAGTTAAAGTAAGGCTTTTCTTCCACTTTAAGGGAAATCTTCCCTATGGGACATGGTCAGCAAAAAGTAAAAAAAAAAAAAAAAAAAGGGGGATGGCATGAGGTTTTATGGTTCCAAAAAAACCCATATATACACATGGAGAGATATACTAAAACAGGAGCACTGAGAATCTGGTGTAGCTGTGCATTGGAGCCAATCATCTTTTAACTTCAGTTTGTTTTATTAAGCTTTGACAATAAAACCTGGAAGCTGATTGGTTTCTATGCAGACCTGCACCAGATTTTGCACTCTCCAGTTTTAGCAAACCAACCCCATTGTGTAACCAGCATTAATATAGCCCCCACACCGCCCTATTAAGGAAACCCAAAGCTGTACTCTCCAGTTTTAGTAAATAACCCCCCATAGTGTGACAGCAGAACAAAGATCAAGTAGTCCATCAAGTCTGTATTTTTTTAAACCTATAAATTCCCTTAGTTATTCACCTCCTATACTGGAAGTCTATTCCAAGCATTCACTACTCATCCTGTGAAACAATACTATCTAAGGTTAGTTTTGAACGTTCCTCCTGAAAGCCTGAGGTCACATCCCCGGGGTCTTGATCTTGGCTTTATATTGAAAATACCGCCCCCCTGAACCTTACTTAAACCTCATGTATTTAAAGGTTTCGGTCATGTCCCCCCTTTCCCTAGAGGCTGTACATTTTACGTTACTCAAGTGTATCCTGGTGCGTTTGGCTTTAGAAATGGTTTAAATTTCTGTATGGAAAAAAAGCTGTAAACTGGTCTGCCAAGAAAAGGGAGACAACACGATGGTGGTCAATTGAGCTAATTCAGCTATAAAGCGATTTTGGTTACAGGAAAGAAAATCACTTGCTTCCCCCATCAACATAGCTAGTGTTGATGAGGGAATCCCTTCTCGCGGAGCCATCATGTTCTCCTGATGGGGGGAGCCATCCTTACTGGGAGAACCAATATTTACTGCTAGCGGCTATACAGTATTAGCCACTAGCAATAATCGCATGTAAAATTCGACAGGCTGGTTGTACCCAAGTTGATTGATCAATCAACTTGGGTACATTCAGCCTGTCCATACATTGTTCGAATCTCGGCCGGTCCCTGCTGAACTGACTGAGATTCGACCCGTCTATGGCTGGCTTAAGTGTACCAAACTCTTCAGACTGAGCTGGTTCTTACCCGTACAAGCTTCTCCGAGTCTCCCCTCCACTTGCTGACGATGGTGGAGGCCGAAATGTTAAAAAATGTTGTGTTGCATTCTGTGGCCACCGCTTTGGCAAGCAACGTCTTCCCAGTACCTAGAAAACAATCGCTGACATCAGTCTCTACCTTTGAAAAAAAATAACACACCAACATCCTTAACAAGAGCCAGACACCAGCAGGCAGTTGTAATAAGGTGGATAATGTGGATCTACTACTCTATTTTACCCTATTACTATTCTACTACACTATTATAATGAAAAGTTATAACAGTGCAGTCTATTCTCTCCCTGTCAGAAGCAAAATGTCAAGCCTGAGCCCAGGGTTGATGGCAGACAATTAAAAACTTCAATATATTAAAATTATTTTCAAGTTTACATGAAAAAAAAAAGTGTTTTTTAGCTGGCGGTTTTACTCTCCTCCAACAGCCAGGACATCAGATATCAATCCTAAACTCAAGCAAAAGACAAGCCTCCATGGAAGCCTTGTAATCTGACATTGAGCTGATATTGCTGCTTCTAAACCACATATGTCTGAACAGGATAAAATCCTGACCTAATCCTGTCCTGAACCTGATGTAAACCTGACATGAACCGCTGAGCAACTACTGTATCAATTAGCTGTGAAACCTGAGCTTCAATCCGCACATGTGTGAATATGATACCAACGTAAGAATAGAGCTTTAGATTTGTACAAATGTAAATTACTGACTGGTTGTCTTTAACACTATTATACATAAAGTGAGGAACAGAAGTATTTGAACACCCTGCGATTTTGCAAGTTCTCCCACTTAGAAATCATGGAGGGGTCTGAAATTCACATTGTAGGTACATTCCCACTCTGAGAGACAGAATTAAAAAAAAAAATTCAGGAAATCACATTGTATAATTTTTAAAGAATTTATTTGTCTTGCACTGCTGAACATAAGTATTTGAACACCTAAGAAACAGCAAGAATTCTGGCTCTCAAAGACCTGTTACTGTGCCTTTAAAAAGTCCACCTCTACTCCACTCATTAATCTAACTTAGTAGCACCTGTCTGAGCTCTTTAAAGACACCTGTCCACCCCACAGTCAGTCAGACGCCAACTACTACCATGGGCAAGATCAAAGAGCTGTCAAAAAACATCAGAGACAAAATTGTGGATCTCCACAAGGCTGGAAAGGACTACGGGGAAATTGCCAAGCAGCTTGGTGAAAATAGATCAACTGTTGGAGCAATTGTTAGAAAATGGAAGAGGCTAAAGACGACTGTCAGTCTCCCTCGGACTGGGGCTCCATGCAAAATCTCACCTCGTAGGGTATCACTGATGATAAGAAAGGTGAGGAATCAGCCCAGAACTACAAGGGAGGAGCTGGTCAATGACACAAAGAGAGATGGGACCACAGTTTCAAAGGTCACTGTCGGTAGAATACTACGCCGTCATGGTTTCAAATCATGCATTGCATGGAGGGTTCCCCTGCTCAAGTCATCACATGTCCAGGCCCGTCTGAAGTTTGCCAATGACCATCTGGATGATCCAGAGGAGGCATGGGAGAAAGTCATGAACTTTTTGGTCTAAACTTCACACGTTGTGTTTGGAGGAAAAAGAAGGATGAGTTGCATCCCAAGAACACCATCCTTACTTTGAAGCATGGGGGTGGTAACATCATGCTTTGGGGGTGCTTTTCTGCGAAGGGGACAGGACTGAACTGTATTAAGGAGAGGATGAATGGGGCCATTTATTGTGAGATTTTGAGCAACAACCTCCTACCCTCAGTCAGAGCATTGAAGATGGGTCGTGGCTTGGTCTTCCAACATGACAACGACCCGAAGCACACAGCCAGGATAACCAAGGAGTGGCTCCGTAAGAAGCATATCAAGGTTCTAGAGTGGCCTAGCCAGTCTCCAGACCTAAATCCAATAGAACATCTTTGGAGGGAGCTGAAACTCCGTGTTGCTCAGCGACAGCCCCGAAACCTGACAGATCTAGAGGAGATCTGTGTGGAGGAGTGGGCCAAAATCCCTGTTGCAGTGCAAACCTGGTCAAGAACTGCAGGAAACGTTTGACCTCTGTAATTGCAAACACAGGCTTCTGTACCAAATATTAACACTGATTTTCTCAGGTGTTCAAATACTTATGTTCAGCAGTGCAAGACAAATACATTCTTTACAAATCATACAATGTGATTTCCTGAATTTTTTTTTTTAATTCTGTCTCTCAGAGTGGGAATGCACCTACAATGTGAATGTCAGACCCCTCCATGATTTCTAAGTGGGAGAACTTGCAAAATTGCAGGGTGTTCAAATACTTCTGTTCCTCATTGTATGTATGTATGTGTGCAGTAGTGCCACCCTGGTTGGAAGCTAATTCAAATATATATATGGACAAAATACAAAAAACATTCAGTACATACACATTTCCCCATTTTTGCATATATAGATTACATTTACAGAAAATACCTACATATCTGCCAGAAATCTAGTAAGCCGCTAATTTACATTGCTGTGCAAAAAGATTTGCCCTTTCCTGATTTTTTTTTATTTTTTTGCATATTTGTCAAACTTAACTTTGCATAATTATCACACTTCAGATAATAAAAAAATTTTATTAATACACAAAGATAACCCGAGTAAATACAAAATACAGTTTTTAATGATGATCTCATTAAGGGAATCATGGATGAACTGTGATTAACCACGTTTTTGGAAAGCTGAGTTAAATTTCACTTGCCACACTCAGGCCTGCTTACTGCCAGATCTGTTGAATCAAGAAATCACTTAAAGCCGAGCTCCACCCAAACGGCGAAGTTCTGGTTTAAGGCTTTGTCCCACACCCCCTGTTAAGGATTGGCACCTTTGGGGAGGTGCTACTGAATCCTAGGACAGGTGAGTGGCTGTTTTTTAAAAGTCAGCATGTACAATTTTTGTAGCTGATTACTTTTATATTTTATTTTTACCAGAGCTCCACTTTAAATAGAAGCAAGCTATCTGACAAAGTGAAGCACGCTAAAAGATCTCATAAAGCAACACATCATACCGCGATTTAAAGAAATTCAAGAACAGATGAGAAACAAAGTAATTGACAGGAACGGGGGCAAATACTTTTTCACAGCACTGTACATGAGAACACTAACCTGAAATCCCCTGCCTGAGATCTTGGAGGACCACAGGACACCCTCCTTATACTATGGATATGAGGAGATGGGAAGGTGTTCTGTAGTCCATCCAGGGAAAACCGGACAGGGTTGAAAACTCTGCATGGGATTTCAGTGCTGCCGAGGCAGTGTTTCAGATCACTACAGGAAGATCAACAGTTTTTTTTCTGTTTCTGCAGCATTTGTAAAGGGATCAAACACAGAGAAATGTGCATGTAATGCAGAGATATACTAGTTGATTTTTTTTTGTCATACCAGAATGTTTTTGGAGCATTCAAAAGAAAATCCATGGAAACATGAGAACAATTACAGTAAGCACCATGCAGACAGTATCCTTGGGGTGCAGAAACAAACTAGGGGTTACTTCTTACATAGCTACATAGTTAGTCTGGCTGAAAAAGACAAAAGTCCATCAAGTTCAACCATTAAAAAAAAAAAAAAGTTATAATCCTACACCCACAGTTGACCCAGGGGAAGGCAAAAATCCCAGCAAAGCATGATCCAATTTGCTCCTGCAGGGAAAAAAATTCCTTCCTGATCCCCCAAGAGGTTTCTCTTTTTTACATTTATAACAGATGCAATTTATTACACGAGGGTAGTCTGAAAAGTTCACGGCCTGATATGGAAGGAGTGACCACAAAGACATGAAATCTTATCACTGCACCAAGCCACTCCTCCAGATGTTCAACGCTGAAAACGGCGCATGCACACTGTAGTGGCAACAGTGTTCCGGGATTTCGAGGGTGTGCGGCAGCAGTGCAGAAGACTGTCGCCATCACTTTGCCCGCTGATGGAGCACTTCGAGCCTTCTTCTTCCACTTTCTCCCTCTTCAACTTGAATACGGGAGGGGGCCAACTGATTGCCAGGAGAGCATGAAAACCATATAGCGTGCATGCGCCGTTTTCAGCGCTGAACATCTGGAAGAGAGGCTTGGTGCAGTGATAAAGTTTCATGTCTGTGTGGTCACTCTTTCGGTGTTAGACCAAGAACTTTTCAGACTACCCTCCTATTTGTAAAAGGAGATTTTCAGAGCATTGAGATGGTTTTGTACATTTTTGTGCTTTTTTTATTCATTTTCAGCAATTCTAAAATGTATTTATATATTTGTTTTCTGAAGGACAGGTTATACCTACATTGGTGGAAGCTGGAGAGGTGAACCACCTAGCAGTTTACTGGAGAGATCCCAGCACTGAGTTCACAGAGTGTTCACATCTGCTGTGCCCATTATAAGAGGAAGCGATAGATGATCACTGGTGTATCCTATTGTGTGCAGTACACATGGGCCCCATAGGGGATGGGGCCCACTATGCACACATTCACACATTGTAGGTGCTGTCCACATAAGAGTCATCAGAAGGCTCAGCCTAAGACACCCCTTGTATCTGAGAAATCATTTCTAAATGCACTGAATCTTTAAATATAATGCAGCCTATACATTTACCTGGAGGCCCATACAGCAGAAGCCCCTTCCAAGGGGACAAGATTCCAGTAAATAGCTGCGGGTACTGCAAACAAAAATAATGAATATAAATACATTACTAATTAAATGAATACATAGGAAACTGTGAAAAGGAAACACCGGCCATGCAGCTAAATACACAACTGAAGAACCTACATAGGAACCTGCCTGTTAACCACTAGCCTACTGGGCACTTTTATTCCTTTCCTGCCCAGGCCAATTTTCAGCTTTCATGCTGTTGCACTTTGAATGACAATTGCGCAGTCCTGCAACACGGTACCAGTATGACATTTTTTATGATTTTTTTTAACACAAATAGAGCTTTCTTTTGGTGCTATTTAGTAGCAACTGAGTTCTTTTATTTTTTGCACTATAAACAAAAGAAAAGAGCAAAAAAAAAAAAAAAAAAATGTTCTTTGTTTCTAATATAAAATTTTGCAAACAGGTAAAGTTTTTCCTTCACTGATGTGCATTGATGAGGTTGCACTGATAGGCAGCGCTGATGGGCACTGATAGGCACACTGATGGGCACTGATGAGGCTGCTCTGATGGGCACTGACAAGGCTGCACTGATAGGCAGCGCTGATGGGCACTGATAGGCTGCACTGATGAGGCGTTCCAGTACAGTTCTGTGCAGGAAAAATGCAGCCTATTCTACTTTTTTTCTGCAACTGGAACTGCAAGCAATGATGTGAACTATGACATTGACAACCATATAACCTACTTTCTGTGTGTTTTGGATGCAGAAAAAAAAGCAACTGAAACACATGTAGTGTGAACCGGCCCTGAAAGAGAAGATGCCACCATCACTCCGTGCCCTTGGTCATCATGCATTTTTCTAACATGACAATGATCTAGAACACACATCTCTTCCATGTGATGCCATTGCTGACAACAAAGAAAGCCCCTTCCTATTTCATGCTAAATAACACCCTTTTATAATCACCTGTCTGCTGGACACCTGTTTAATGAATAATTAGACTCTCCTGTAGTTGAGTTCTTGTTGTCTAAAACGTATCTTTGCTCCTAATGCAGGCCATAGATGGAGAGAAAACCAGCCGATTTTTCTTTAAAAAAAAAAAAAAAAAAGCGGTCGTTCAAGCGACCGACGTTACCAGAAACGGTTTAAAAAAATCGGCCGATTTTCATCCCGTCTACAGCCAGCAAAAAGTGTCCCTGCAGAGAGCTCCGCTATTTCTTTGACAGTTCCTTGACAGTTATAGCGGTTGCAACATTGTATCTATTTGTATCCATTTAGGATAGATGTTTTTATTCGGAAACAAATAGATTCATTGTTGCAACCGCTATAACTGTCAAGGAACTGTCAAAGAAATAGCGGAGCTCTCTGCAGGGACACTTTTTGCCGGACTGGAATTCCTCTTCTTCATCTTCCTCTTCTTCTTCATCCTCTTCTTCTTCTTCCTCTTCATCCTCTTCTTCTTCTTCCTCTTCATCCTCTTCTTCTTCTTCCTCTTCATCCTCTTCTTCTTCTTCTTCTTCTCCTTCTTCATCCTCTTCTGCTTCTTCTTCATCATCCTCTTCTTCTTCATCATCATCCTCTTCTTCTTCTTCATCATCCTCTTCTTCTTCTTCATCATCCTCTTCTTCTTCTTCATCCTCTTCTTCTTCATCCTCTTCTTTTTCCTCTTATTCTTCCTCTTCTTCATCCTCCTCTTCTTCTTCTTCATCCTCTTCTTGTTTTTTCTTCTTCTTTTTGTCTTCCTCTTGCAGATCACTGCTCATGCGCAGATTTTTTTATCGGTAAAAGATCGGCCGATTTGCCCATCATTGCCGCAAAAATCGGCCGATCGGCAAAATCTGCCGATTTTTTTTCCAACTTTACCGATAAAAAAAATTTGCCAAAATACCGAAAAACGGCCGAACATTTAGCCCACTAACGATCCGAAAATCGGCCGATTTTATTTTCGGCCGAAAAATCGGCCGATTTTCGACCCATCTATGGCCTGCATAAGTCCCCGGTCACACTGGATGCGAACTGCCATGCAATTTGCATTCCATGCGACCTGCAAATTGCATTCCATAATTGGTCTGCAATTCGACCGGTCGTATCGGAGCGATACTGACTTGGTCAGAGCTGCACCGATTTCTAAAGTAGTACGCACACTACTTTTGGTGTGATTTGCATAGACATCTGTGTCAGATGTCTTGCAAATTGCACCTGAAATCAGTATCTCACCCGAATTTTATATCGTATGACTTCACTGTAAGTTGCCCAATTTCAAAGTTGGGTTTGATGTGACTGGGGTGTAAGACTTTCATTGGGGTGTATTCATTTTTTCAACATGGTCTTGAATAAATTTGTTAGGAAAAATACTTTTTTGTGTGTCCAAATGAACAAATCTTGTTTGCAATCAATGGCCGGCATTTGTGGGAGTATTTTGTAGTATAGTGTCCCATAGAAAATGTCGATTCTGGTAGGAAAGTAAAGGTTTTCTGACAAGTCTGTTGGGGTGTACTCATTTATGATGAGTACTGTATATATCATGGCGAAACCTCTTGTGGCTCCAAATAGTAAACTTTTTAAGGGTTTTAAAACTTCCACACTCTATACCAGCCAATCTCAGCCAGGGTTCCCTGAAACCCTTGGGTTCCTCCAGAGCAGGGGTGGCCAACCTGCGGCTCTCCAGCTGCTGCAGGACTACAAGTTCCATCATGCCTCTGCAAGTCAGTAACTTCCCATCTTTGCAATGCCTCATGGGAAATGTAGTTCCACAACAGCTGGAGAGCCACAGGTTAGCCACCCCTGCTCCAGAGGTTGTTTGGGGGTTCCTTGCACTGTGGCTGATTCACCTCCTATCAGATGGTACCTGAATAGTTCAGGGCCAATGCTATTTTACACAGCCAGTGGCATGACACCAATGATCTTTTTAGCTTTGGAAAAATATTGGCTATATTTATATTGAATAACCCCTGGAATGCCAGACATTCATTATCAGGTCCAGAGCTGTCAGCACTAAAATATAACAGTCAATGTTGAAAGTTAACAATTTGCTGTTAACCACTTCAAGTCCGGACACTTTCACCCCCTTCCTGCCCAGGCCAATTTTCAGCTTTCAGTGCTATCACACTTTGAATGACAATTGCGCGGTCATGCAACATTGTACCCATATGAATTTTTTAGCATTTTTTTGAGACAGATAAAACTTTATTTTGGTGAAAATGAAAAAGTCCCAAAATTTTGAAAAAAAAGTGTTTATCTTATAAAATTTTGCAAATAAATAATCTTTCTTCATAAATCTTGCTCAAAATGTATTCAGCTATTTTTTTTAGTAAAAAAAAAAAAACCCAAAGTAGTTGATAAACAAAAACTATAATTAAAAAAAAAAATTTTGACATTATTTAATTTTTTTATATTATTATTTATGGGTTTTTTTTAACATACGGTCACCCTAGCAGTACAGTGTCACCATAGTGACACTGTACTACTTGTGGGGGGGTGATGAAGATTTTTTTTTTTTTTTACACTGCTTTCTTGCAGCCATTGAGAACTACTGTGTGAGCTGTCATTGGTCACAGCTTCTCACATGGTACAAGGCTGTTGTGAATAGCCCTGTACCATGTGACCTCTGTGATCATTCACAGATTTCACATGTAGTAAGCAATGATGTCAGAAGTGACATCTTGCTTACTACTATTCATGTGATCACTGATTGGCCAATCAGTGATCACATGATTGGGACCTCACACAGAGCTCCTGTACAGTGATTGGTGTTCCGCTGTGTCCTCCGGACAGGCGGGGAGAGGGGAGGATGTTTATAAACAGCCACCCGCTCCTGCAATGCTCCCGTGAGGCAGTTTATATACATGGGCCAGACGGGAAGTGGTTAATGTGTAGCAGTTTGTATTTAGCTCAGTATGTGTCACTGCCCCTCCTCAGTAGGAAGCAGGAATGAAAAAAAAAGAAAAACTCTCAGGTATAGCCTTTCTCCCACAAAAATGGATGTATTTACAGAACTGAACATTCTTCATCATAAGACAGCATCCTGATGTAATTGAAATTTCAGCCAAACCTCACTCACTCGTATAGGGTAGACCACAGCCTCCTTCACAAGTCGCTTTGCCGCGTCAAGTCCAATAATATCATCCCACCTTACGTTTGGGTTCTGTAAATAAATATCCTATAGAAAGACAAGCACTCCAATTACCAATTATACATTCTATCCAGGTTGCATAAACTTCAGCTATCAAGCTAGCATGAACAGTAGGGTCAGTATCTCCCACTGCTGGCCAGGCATGTGCACTGCAAACAATGTTATGCAGCTCTCAGTATATTTCCTGTTTTGTGTTCTGTAGCTAAAACCATAACCAAAATGCAATATAGAGGCCACTCCCTCATCATATCACGACTCGATTACTGCAACTCCCTCCTCACTGGCCTGCCTCGCCGCTGGCTATCCCCGCTTCAGTCGATCCTGAATATGGCAGCCAGACTCATTCACCCCACCAAACGCTCCGTCTCCGCCACCCCCCTCTGCCAATCCCTCTACTGGCTTCCGATTGCGCAACGGATAAAATTCAAAATCCTAACACTGACGTACAAAGCCGTCCACCATACTGCCCCGAACTACATCACCGACCCAATATCCAAGTACCACCCAACACGCACACTCCGCTCCTCACAAGACCTCCTTCTCTCTAGTTCCCTGGTCTCCTCCTCCCATGCCCGCCTCCAAGACTTCTCCAGGGTGTCACCCATCCTCTGGAACTCCCTGCCCCAACCCATCAGATTATCACCTACTCTCCTCTCCTTTAGGCGCACCCTGAAAACCCATCTCTTCAGGGAAGCCTACCCCACCCCCTGCTAACTTGCCGACCTCCTCCACTCTTCCTACCACTCCACCCCCACAGCTATCTCCTCCTGTGCCACCATCCCCTCCCTCCTAGATTGTAATTTCCAAGGAGCAGGGCCCTCAATCCCCTCATGTTTTGCATTGTATTGGTATTGTTCTGTCACATGTTCTGTCCCCCTTTGTAATGTACAGCGCTGAGCGAACCATCGGCGCTTTATAAATACTGTATAATAATAATAATAGAGACCTTAGATGTGGTGGCTGCCTTCTATTACCTCTTTAACTTTTTATTTTCTGATCCTGCCAGAACACATTTCCTAACCCAAGGTGACATACATTCACTCACTGTACTGTTCCTATGGAAGAGTACCCTAGGACAGGACTACAGAGCACCTCCCTCTTGCCCCTTCTTTATAAATTAGGGGAGATGTGTTCTGTAGTCCTTAGAAATAGCTGCAAGCAATGTAAGTGATAACAGAGCGGAGAGCACAGATAGTTAACAGCTAACAAGATTTCTGACTGTATCAAGAGTTATTTTTTTAATATTTCAGTGGAATATCTAACAGACCAAATAAGAGAAAATAATTGTTAGGGGATACAGACACTTTAAAATGTATGACAAAGCAAATATAAATGAAGTACACAATTGAAGTATAAAACACTGCCTACATATTTCCGGAATGCTGGTGCCAGGGGAGGGGCTTGCTGTTTAGTTTTATTTTTATTCAGGTCAAGCTTTGCCTTAGTAGGTATGTTGGAACCTGCAGTGGATTCTGGGTCAGGTTTAGGTATGTTAGCTTAGTTCACACAGATGTCCAATATGAGCACAGGTGCCATAATGAAGTATATGGATACACAGCATCACTGCTGCCTGGGACCTGGTCACTATCAAAGGCTTTACCCAAAGCTTGGCCACTACTTACCACACCTGCTTGTAGAACATTGGGGACCAAAAGGTGTATTTGCAATTCAGTGCACAGCGATAACTTACACATTAACACACTTTGAGCATTTTGCTGCATCAGAAAAAATGCTGCATGTCCATTTTTGTCCATGCTTGTGCATTGCCGTCATCTTGGATGTGATGTCAGAAGCCCCCGAAGACTAAGATCTGTCACTCAACTGACTCTCTATAGTATTCCCCTTCACTCCTCCCCTGGCAGCTACATAAAAGTTTATGTGCTAAGATGAGCAGAAAGGTTGAGGAGCTGGGCCTGCACAGAGAGTAGTTAGACTCTCTTAGAAGAGGAGAGGGCAATGGTGTGCAAGAAGGGAGGGGGCTGTGCTAGGGACTTGGCTCTTTCTGGTATAGTCAAATTTTCTAGTAAGTCCAAGTGACATTGCATTGAAAAACAATCTGCTATGGAAGTGAATTTAAAGTTGCCTAATTTCTCCATCCTTTTACTTGCAACTGTTTAAGTTGGGTGTCTTTAATGAATTCAAACAGCCCAGATTCCAGCAATCAAAGTAGCGTTGATTCACTTTGAATTCTAGAGTGTATATTTACAAAGCTCATGTGCGGAATGAAATCTTTTGATGAGGGCAAATGGAGAGAGGCGATTCCTGAAAATACATTTATGATGTAACAGAAGCTCACCCTGCTGATCACTGCTGCCAGCTCCCTCATCTCACTGTTGGCCCCAATAAATGCACTGACCGGTTTGAGTAAGCGTTCCTGGGGAGAACAAAGGATAAAGGAATGAACTGATGTAATTATACAGTCTACTAATACATTTTTACGTTTATTAACTTTACATGCCTGTATGAATAAATCCATGACATTATTTATTATTTCAGGTACTTATATAGCGCCATCAATGTACACAGCGCTTTACATATATATTGTACATTCACATCAGTCCCTAACCCTCAAGGGGTGTACAATCTAATTCACCTCCCAGCATGAGAGCAGAGGGTCCAATTGGGTCTGCCTGAAAAACAGGTGAACCTGATTTTATATATTTTATTCATTACAGGTATAGAGCCGTCAATTTACGCAGCACTTTACATATATATTGTACATTCACATCACTCCCTAACCCTCAAGGGGCTCACAATCTAAGGTCCTTAACTCACATTCATACATACACATACTAGGGGCCAATTTAGACAGGATCCAATTCACCTACCAGCATGTCTTTGGAGTGTGGAAGGAGACCGGAGTACCCGGAGGAAACCCACGCAGGCACAGGGAGAACATGCAAACTCCAGGCAGGTGGTGCCGTGGTTGGGATTCGAACCAACGACCCTAGTACTGCCAGGCGGAAGTGCTAACCATTTAGCCACTGTGCTGCCCATAGCCACTGTGCTGCCCATATGACATGTCACAATATACAGGAACAGTGTCATTTTCAAAAAAGCTGTAACTTTATAACAAGTCACATGATGCAACAAGGGTGATCTGTGTCCTACATTTGTGAAAACAGCCAAGAACTTCCCAATCACCTGGATTTACACATTTGGGTCACCTCTGAGCTGGGTCACCTCTGAGCTGGGTCACCTCTGAGCTGGTATCTCAGTCCAGCAAGTAGAAAGTGATCCTGGGTGATGCCTAAATAAAGATGGTGCTGTCCTACTGGGCAGAAAAGAAGGTGAAGGCATTGTCAGGGGGAGTACTATGGGAGTCCCTGAAAGTATTTGCTTAGCATTCAGACACTTAAAGTTTGTTATTTGATTTTAGGTCCACTTTAAAGTGAATCTAGGGCAAAACACCCTGTTCAATCTAAATACAGCTGGATATACAAATTCTGTTTGCTTTCAGGAATGAGGAGAAATACCTGGTACTTCTAGCATGGGGTAGCATGACATTCACTCCCCTTCCTCCCAGGTGACAGCGTTGTCGTTTGCGATTTAGCCGCTCAGATACAGCGCCATCACATGGGGTTAATGAGATAATCCTCAACCTTGTCTAAGCTATATTGTATAACTTCAACTACACAGGATTGCCTGTCTTCCCTTGTGATGGCTGAATGAAGCCGCAGGAAAGAGAAGGACAGATAAGGACATCGTGGGAACCCGCTTAAGCTTTACATTCAGTTTAAGTTCAGTTTTGACATTTTTTTAATAAAAATAATAAATACGTCATACTTACCTGCTCAGTGGTTTTGCACAGAGCAGCCCCAATCCTCCTCTTCTCAGGTTCCCTGTTGGCACTCCTGCCCCCCCCCCCCCCCACTGACTGCTCCCATAAGAAGCCGCTTCCTATGGCGGCACTTCTGCATGTTCAATCCCGAGCTGAGCTGAGCCCCCGCTCTTTGCACACAGGTTTTGACTGACAGCAGCAGGAGCCAACAAATATCCCTACTCAGCCTACCCTGTGAGAGCAGAGAGAGGGGAGATGAGCTGCTGCAGAAGTGCACAGTGCTGGATGTAGATCACGCTCAGGTGAGTATTTAGTGGGGCCTGGGAGGGGGGAGGACTGACATTGAAATGTTTTTTACCCTAATACAGAGAATGCAACTTTATAACCACTTTAAAATACATGGTCATTTTAAGCCAGTGGTCTCCAAAAAGCAGCCTAGGGGCCAGATGAGGCCCTATGCTTGTCTTTATCCGGCCCTTGGGGCACTTTTCCTTACACAGCTACAAGAAACTATTCCACCCACTGACACCAACAGTGGGGCATAAATCCTGCTACTGACATCAATGGGCACTATTCCTCCCACTGACACCAATGAAGGGGAACTATTCCTCCTACTGACACCAACGATAGGGCACTTTGCTCCCTCTGACACCAAAGATGGGGCGCTATTACTCCCACTGACGCCAAAAAACGAGGCACTATTACTCCCACTGTCGCCAACAATGGGGCACTATTACTCCCACTGATGCCAAAAATGGGGCACTATTACTCCCACTGATGCCAAAAATGGGGCACTATTACTCCCACTGACGCCAACTATGGGGCACTATTACTCCCACTGACGCCAACAATGGGGCACTATTACTCCCACTGACACCAACAATGGGGCACTATTACTCCCACTGATGCCAAAAATGGGGCACTATTACTCCCACTGACGCCAACTATGGGGCACTATTACTCCCACTGACGCCAACAATGGGGCACTATTACTCCCACTGACACCAACAATGGGGCATTATTACTCCCACTGATGCCAACAATGGGGCATTATTACTCCCACTGATGCCAACAATGGGGCACTATTACTCCCACTGACACCAAAAATGGGGCACTATTACTCCCACTGACGCCAACAATGGGGCACTATTACTCCCACTGACGCCAACAATGGGGCACTACACCTACCACTGACACCAACGATGGGGCACTAAACTCCTAATGACACCAATGGTGAGGCACTATTCCTCCCATTGATACCAAGAACATGGCACTATTCCTCCTACTGATACCAACAATGGGGCACTATTACTCAAACTGACACCAGCAACGAGGCACTAGTCCTGCCACTGATACCAACAATGGGGTGCTATTCCTATCTCTAATACCAAAAATGCATTCTTTACTCCCATTGATGCTGGGCCACAGTCAGGCCCCCCTAAAGTCTGAAGGCCAGTACACTGGCCCTTTGTTTAGAAAGTTTGAAGACCCCTGCTAAACAAACATGTTGGCAAATAGTTGCTAAGTGTCTAACAGAAGAATGCTCTCAGATACTCAATACTACAGAGTGCACAACCCAGTCAACAGGTTTGGCATTCATACACAAGTCCATGGGAATGCAAAACCCAATAAAGCAGGTCAGAGAGAGGTCAACTGCAAGTCAGTTGCATCTGTTAATGAATTCTGAATGATTTAGCCTCTCCAATTGATGCCATTGACACAAGCCCAAAGCTTGTCCACAAAGGCCCTTAGACAGTTAACAACCCACTGCTAGTATTGCCTCACATGCAGAATTTCTTTCTATTGTTACGGGTTCTGACCTGGTTTAGTATATTGTGACAATGTGTATTAATATAAAGTAATGTCAAAATAAAAGTATATTAATTTATCTATATTTTCATCTGATGGCAGAAATACACAGCTGATCACTTATCAGCCACAATCTGCCTCTTTATGCCTGACACCTATGACCACAAGGCTACTATGGCTAACGGTAAATGTGCCCCTGAGTATGTGTTTGGATTATGGGAAAAGTTGGACCACCCAGAGAAAACCAACAAAATTACTATAAAAACATACAAACTCCACGTAGATGCGGTCACTGGTGGGGATGGAAGGCTTTAGCCTCCGTGGTTATGCCCAGAGATAGCAGAGTATGGCACTACTCACAATGGGAGGGAGAATCCAATTGGTTTGTATGACATAGTTCTTCTCTTAGGTAATTCAACATCTATAAATGGTTAAAACTCACCGAAGGGTCCAGATTGTAGTTCAAAGTGTTCATAGTGATTTCATTTGATGCCCCTTTAATGGCGTCTTGTATCATGCCACGGAAATCAATAATTTGTCCCTTTTGCATTAAATGGGAGAAATACAGGTTAGTGACATAAGGAGACATTGCTATTTTGTTCATTTAGGGCAGAGGGACAGTGCCCCTGGCCCCTACTGACCCCCAAAAAGGTACACGCATTCATCTGTGCTTACTTGCTGACTCCGTGCTTCATCAGGACCCTTCACTACATTGCTGTAATCTAGAGGGTTTTCCTGAAGCAGGTGTCACATGACCTCCCCAATGTAACAGTGCTTTGGGCTGACCAGCCAATAGGAAGGCCTGAGCGCTCAACATGAGGAAATGCCAACAACCTATGTAAGACTTAGCTCTTCTACTACAAACTTCAATTACCGACACAAATGTCGAGGGTACTCAGGTCCTCTTTGTCAGGGCAAGGTCTGAGGTTTCGAGACTGGTTTTGTAACACGCCAAAAGACATCGTCTTCTGTATATCAGGAGCTGTGCAACTGGTGCTATTCTGACCATGTGCATTACCACGTCTGCTATTTCACCATGGACAGCAAGTTACAATAAAGAGCAGATGTGAAATTCTGCGTGAAACTGATCAAATCGCAGGATCTCCGCAATGTTGTCAAAACCGCGACCTTTAAGCTGGATCTTTGGGAAGAGGGCATTTTCAGGAGTTGAGCTCGTTGAAGGTCTTCCCAATCTCTTGTTGTCTTCCAGTGATGTTCTTCCACTCTTGAAGCGCGTGTGCCACTCAAAACACCTCAAACAACAACTCATTACAGCATTGCCGTAAACTTGCAGCATCAGGTTAAACGTCTCTGTGGCAGATTTGCTCAGTTTCACTCAGAATTTCATGTTTGCTCTTTGTTCTAACTTGCTGTCCATGATGAAATAGCAGACAAGTTAACGCACATGATCAGAATAGCACCAGTTGCACAGCTATCAATGTACACAGAACAATGTCTTTTGGCACACTGATTTATGAAGGTCAGTGCTCCCTGTGACTGTGCGTGCAGCCATCCATTGACATGGTACAAAAATAGTCTCGAATGTTTTGAACAATACATGCAATGCTGACCTTTCTTTATGCTGAGTCTCTAGTAGCTGGATGTGGGAAGTTAGGAGGTGAGAGGTTTGTGTGCAATCCCAAACACTATCGGAGGAAGGGGTGGTATTGAAGGGGGAAACTGACACCACCAATTTGTAGCTGCAAAGAAAAATGCTGTAACGATCAACAGCAGCAACTCTCTAGCTAGCTAAAATCGGCAGAAAAAAAAAACAAGCAGAGATTTGTAGCTTTATTTTACCCAGAGACAGATAGTCTAAAAGAAAACAGTTGCTGCTCTCTAGAAAGCCCATAGTGCTATGGGTATCCTGTGTGTCCCTCAAGCATATTTAAAAAAAGGTTTTATGTATAAAATTAAACACATATAAATACTTTTAAGATGTATTACATTTCAAAAATGAACATAAAACGGATTCAAAAAGATAATATTTCTCTATTAAAATTGTGGTTAAAGGGTTACAAGTAAGAGTAATGCTGGCCATAGACGGGTCGAAAAAAAAAAAAAAAATCAGCCGATTTTCGCACTGTTAGTTTGTAAAATTGGTTGGCCATTTTTGAGGAAGAGGAAGAAGAAGAAGAGGAAGAAGAAAGAAGAAGAGGGAAGAAGAAGAAGAGGAAAAAGAAAGAAGCAGAAGAAGAAGAAGAAGAAGGAGAGGACGAAGGAAGCAGAAGAAGAAGAAAGAAGAAGAAGAGGAAGAAGAAGGAAGAAGAAGAAGAAAGAAGGAAAAAGAAGAGAAAGAAGAAAGAAGAAGAAGAAGAGGGAAGAAGAAGAAGAGGAAAAAGAAAGCAGAAGAAGAAGAAGGAGAGGACGAAGGAAGAAAGAAGAAGAAGAAAGAAGGAAGAAGAAGAAGGAAGAAGAAGGAAGAAGAAGAAGGAAGAAGAAGGAAGAAGAAGAAAGAAGAAGGAAGAAGAAGAAAGAAGAAGAAGAAGAAGAAAAAGAAGAAGAAGAAGAAGAAGAAAGAAGAAGAAGAAGAAGAAGAAAGAAGAAGAAGAAGGAAGAAGAAAGCAGAAGAAGAAAGAAAAAGAAGAAGGAAGAAGAAAGAAGAAGAAGGAAGAAGAAGAAGAAGGAGGAAGAAGAAGAAGAAGGAGGAAGAAGAAGAAGAAGGAGGAAGAAGAAGAAGGAGGAAGAAGAAAGAAGAAGAAGAAGAAGAAAGAAGAAGAAGAAAGAAAGAAGAAGAAGAAGGAAGGAGGAATAAGAAAGGAATAAGAAAGGAAGAAGAGGGAATAAGAAAGAAGAAGGAAGAAGAAAGAAGAAGAAGAAGAAGGAAGAAGAAAGAAGAAGGAAGAAGAAGGACGAATAAGAAGGAAGAAGAAGAGGAAGAAGAAAGAAGAAGAAGAAGAAGAAAGAAGAAGAAGAAAGAAAGAAGAAGAAGAAGGAAGGAGGAATAAGAAAGGAATAAGAAAGGAAGAAGAGGGAAGAAGAAAGAAGAAGGAAGAAGAAAGAAGAAGAAGAAGAAGGAAGAAGAAAGAAGAAGGAAGAAGAAGGACGAATAAGAAGGAAGAAGAAGAGGAAGAAGAAAGAAGAAGAAAGAAGAAGAAGGAGGAAGAAGAAGAAGGAGGAAGAAGAAAGAAGAAGAAAGAAGAAGAAGAAAGAAAGAAGAAGAAGAAGAAGAAGGAAGGAGGAATAAGAAAGGAATAAGAAAGGAAGAAGAAGGAAGAAGAAAGAAGAAGAAGAAAGAAGAAGAAAGAAGAAGAAAGAAGAAGAAAGAAGAAGAAGAAGAAGAAGAAGAAGAAAGAAAAAGAAGAAGAAGAAGAAGGAAGAAGAAGAAGAAAGAAGAAGAAGAAGGAGAAGAAGAAAAAGAAGAAAGAAGAAGAAGAAGGAGAAGAAGAAAAAGAAGAAAGAAGAAGAAGAAGGAGAAGAAGAAAAAGAAGAAGAAGAAGAAGAAGGAGGAAGAAGAAGAAGGAGGAAGAAGAAAGGAAGAAGAAAGAAAGAAGAAGAAGAAGGAAGAAAGCAGAAGAAGAGGAAAGAAGAAGGAAGAACAAGAAGGAATAAGAAGAAGAAGAACGAATAAGAAGGAAGAAGAAGAAGAAAGAAGAAGTCTGCTATTATATTTCATATGAAAAAGTATTGCGGTTGCAACAAAATTATCCATTTGTATCCAAATAAAAACATAATGTATGTGTATTGCTGTCACATTGTATGGTTTGCTCCCCTTTCTCTGTCAAACTGGTTTCTTGTCCCATTCTTTCATGAGCATTGGTGGCAGCATCGGCAACAGCACCGACTGATTTTTCGTTTATCTGCCGACAATTCGGCCGATAAACGGCCCGTCTATGGCCTGCATAACATTTGAGCTACGGAAACCAAATGAAACATAGCTGACATGTTTTTCCCACAGCTCCTCTTGTAGAATGATACTGACCCTCTTGTGTAAAGCACCGTCCCCACAATTTCTGTTGATGGCAGAAACATTTAGGGCAACCTCTACTTCTGCTGGGCTGTGGCTGCCATTTTCCTGTAAAATGCAGAATTAAATGCATTATCGAAACATCTGAGCATGTGTTCAGGTGGCAAAATAAGTCCAACTCCCAGAGCTGCTGGGGTTATTTCACCTGGATTCCTTAGTTTGTCTCATCATAGCAAAAAAAAAAAAATCTGAATGAAATAACAGAAATGGAAACATGGCGTGCATTAGGCTTTTGTGAATTGTGACGTACGACATTTAAAGTATAACTAAAGGCAATACTTACTTTTTAGTTTTGGACAGAGTGAGGAGGGATTAGAACCCCTGTCAGGTTTGTATTGTTGTCTTGGTCCCTGTTAGGGAAATTCACCATCTCTGTTTGTTCTGTTTACCGATACCACCAAAAGTGAAAGTAAAAAGGGGGTTATCCCCAGAAATAGAGGGGTAATCTCCAATGGGGCACTAGTTTCACTTTAGAGGGATTTACACTCACTTCCTGTTTTGGCTAATGGGATAGGAAGTCAGGGGAAATGTCCCCAATTGGACACAAATGGCAAAAAAAAAACCTATCAGGGTTATAACCATCCCTTAAAGCGGAGTTCCACTCACCTTGTCAAAAAATAAAAGTCAGCAGCTGGAAAAACTGTAGCTGCTGAATTTTACAAAACAGCCACTCACCTGTCCCTCGGTCCCGTGGTGTGTCCCCTGCAGCCCATTTCACCGGCCGTCCTGTATTCCAGGAGGCCGGCATCTTCAGTGTGGGCTGTGATAGCTATCTCTCCCTTACCCCCCTTGTATAGACAGAAATGGGAAGCTAAATACGGCATCACTTTTTCTGAAGAGGATTGGGACTCCATGGTGGTTAACATATGCCAAAGCACTAGATCTCTTTCGGTCCGTGAGACGGCCCTTAAGGTTGCCAAAAGTATTGGGCCAGCCCTCCAAATCATGTGATTCAGGTGTTCCAATCACCTCCATGGACACAGGTGTATACAATCAAGCCCCTAGGCATGCAAACTGCTTCTACAAACATCTGTGAAAAAATGGGTCGCTCTCAGGAGCTCAGTGACTCCAAGCGTGGTCCCGTGATAGGTTGTCACCTGTGCAATAAGTCCATCCGTGACATTTCCTGGCTACTAAATATTCCATGCTCAACTGTTAGTGGTATTATAACAAAGTGGAAGAATCTGGAAACAACAGCAACTCAGCCACCAAGTGGTAGGCCACGTCACATGACAGAGCGGGGTCAGCGCATGTTGAAGCGCACAGTGCGCAGAAGTCACCAACTGTCTGCAGAGTCAATAGCTAAAGACCTCCAAACTTGGTGTGGCCTTCAGATTAGCACAACAACAGTGTGTAGAGATCTTCATGGAATGGGTTTCCATGGCCGAGCAGCTGCATCCAAGCCTTACATCACCAAGTGCAATGCAAAGCATCAGATGCCGTGGTGTAAAGTACGCTGCCACTGGACTCTAGAGAAGTGAAGATGTGTTCTCTGGAGTGACCAATCATGCTTCTCTGTCTGGCAATCCGATGGACATGTCTGGGTTTGGCAGTTGTCAGGAGAACAGTACTTGCCTGACTGCATTGTGCCGAGTGTAAAGTTTGGTGGAGGGGGGATTATGGTGTGGGGTTGTTTTTCAGGGGTTGAGCTTGGCCCCCTAGTTCCAGTGAAGGGAACTCTTAAGGTGTCAGCATAACAAGACATTTTGGACAATTTCATGCTCCCAACTTTGTGGGAAGAGTTTGGGGATGGCCCTTTCCTGTTCCAACATGACTGCACACCAGTGCACAAAGCAAGGTCCATAAAGACATGGAGGAGCCAGTTTGGGGTGGAGGAACTCGACTGGCCTGCACAGAGTCCTGACCTCAACCCCATAGAACACCTTTGGAATGAATTAGAGTGGAGACTGCAAGCCAGGCCTTATCCCCCGACATCAGCGCCTGACCTCACACATGTGCTTCTGGAAGAATGGTCCAACCTTCACATAGACACCCTCCTAAACCTTGTGGACGGCCTTCCCAGAAGAGTTGAAACTGTTATAGCTGCAAAGAGCGGGGCCAACTCAATTTTGAACCCTACTATTGAATCACTTCATGCTAATAGCAGAGGAAGGAAAACATTAAGTTTTCCTGACACCAAGAGAAAAAAGGTGACAGGGGAGGGACCTCCAGCAGATTGACAACCTTAGCTCTTTTCCTGTCGGCTGTTTAAAGGAGGGGTGTCTCTTCCCTCCAATTAGCTCTCCTCACTGAGCTCTGCACTGTGTGATTTCAGCTCTCCACCCCCTTTATTTGGGACTCTCAGACAAGCTTTAAAGAGAAGACTGCAGATAAACAGGTACAACTTATGTAGGAGGATTTGTTTCATCTCAGGTGTATCACCTGAGACCATTCACTTCACTGGGTATATGTAAGGGTTTATAACCACTTTAATTATAATACGGCCCCCAATGTGCACACACAGAAGTAAAAGACAATAAAGTAGTTTTGGTATATTGTACCAATACTAAATGGTAATATCAATCATCTTCTCACCTGTCTGGAATTCTCCCCTTTGGGTGGTCTGTCTGCCGTTCTGGGGTTGGTCCGGGATACTGGGCGTTGTACAATGTTATGGGTGGTGATCCTTGGAAGACCCTGAGAAATATTACTGGGTGTTCTACAGGATGAATGAATACAATGTAATACACCTGTTAATGCAAATGCATAATATAAATTCAGACCTTCTATATAACAGGTACTAAGTACTTTGCTCCAGAAAGTCTCAGTAAAAAATTGATTAAACCGCTTACCCTCCAGAAGATTTACCCCCCTTCCTGACCAGGCCATTTTATAAGATACGGCGCTGCGTTACTTTAACTGACAATTGAGCAGTCATGCAACGCTGCACCCAAATGAAATTTATGTCATTTTTTCCCCACAAATAGAGCTTTCTTTCAGGTCATCTCTGCATTATTTATTTTTTATGCTATAAATAAAAAAAAAAAAAGTCAAATTTGAAATAAATAACAATATTTTTTACTTTTTGCTATAAAACATACTCAATAAAAAAATTTAAAAAAAATTAACATTTCTTCATGAATTTAGGAAAAAATGTATTCTTTGCTAAAAAAAAAAATCCCAATACGTGCAAATTAATTGGTTTGTGTGAAATTTATAGCGTCTACAAATGGCGGTATATATACTGGAATTTTTTTTTCTTTTTAATGCTAGTAATGGCGACGATCAGCAACTGTGGTGGGCATTCTGACACTGGGGGGAACTGACTAATGGCCACTGACATCTCCAGTTACACTAATACTGACATCAGTGCTAATAAAAAGCACTGACACTGTACTAATGACACTGGTCAGGAAGGGGTAACATCTGGAGCAATCAAAGGGTTAACTGTGTGCTGTGCTTACACGGTGTGCTGTTTTACTAGAGAGACATGCTGCTTTGTATAAATAAAAAAAAATCCTGATCAGTTCCCCAGAGTAGTACAATGTTACTATTGTAACAATATATTGCTCTGGTCACAGTGAGTTGGGAAAAAAAATAAAACATTAAAAAATTATTAAAATTGTTTTTTTTTCCCATACTGTCACCAGTCATTGTCCCTGATTACCACCACACCAGTTATGTGATGACAGTATGTAAAAAAAAAAAAAAAAAAAATTGACAAAAAAAATTACAACTTCAAAAAATTCACCATACCAGACTGTCTACTTTCCAAAAAGGGGTAATTTGGGGGATTTCTGTACTGTCCTATCCTTTTTGAGCCTCAAGAAATGAGATAAGCCATCAGTACATCAGAATTGATCGATTTTCAGAATTGGGGCCCAAGAAGAGGATGATTGGGGATGCTCTGTGCAAAACCATTGCACAGAGCAGGTGAGTATGACATATTTAGTATTTTAAAGAAAAAAAAACATGTGTTTACAATCACTTTAATTACCCCTATTTAGTTTTTATTAACCCCCTTCATCTTCTCCTTAGCACTTTGACATCTCTCTTGGGTGCCAGAGGGGTCCTTGCAAACATCAGCATTACACATACTTTTTCAGTTCACAGCAGACATAATCAGTGTTATTCTGTTCCACATATTACCAATAAATTCAGTGGTGCCCTTGCCTGGTAGCAGGGAGAATAAGTACTGTACTGCTAGAGGCACACAGACAACTTTTGATCACAGAACTACTGTACGGCTGCATTCACACTTGAGCGTTTTGTAGCTTGAAGCTCCAAAAAAGCACAAACGTAAAAAAATCAACTGTTCTCTATGGTGCCTGTTCACACCTGATCGCACGCACAGGCACCATAGAGAACAATTGATTTTTTAACTTTTAGCATTTTTGGAGCTTCAAGCTACAAAACACTCCACTGTGAATGCAGCCTAAAACTAATCATGTGATGGTCTGTGATCATTGTTCATGCATTTGCTTTTCAAAGGATTCACTTAAATGGATAGTTTTTTTTACTAAAAAAATGTAAATATATCACGTTTGCCAATTCAAAAAATAGAGAAAAATGTTACTTTTGCTTTTGAATGATTTGGAGTACTGTGATGCTCTCTGGTAATGATCACATGATCTTGTGACTAAAAGAACAAAAACAAAAAAACGAAAAAAAATGTAAAACATTGACTGTATGAACCTGAGTTCAAGGCTCCTGCAGTCAGATGCTTGCTGGACAGGTTCAATGCCCACCAAGTGCCCCCCAAATGCCAAGTCAGGAAGAAAATACTAAGCCAAAAGATTTGCCTGGTGTGGCTTTGTTTTTTGGCGGCTGGAACATGGACTGTGAAGTTTGGATGCCTTGAGGCCA
Source organism: Staurois parvus (assembly GCF_062004578.1). Lineage (NCBI taxonomy): Eukaryota > Metazoa > Chordata > Amphibia > Anura > Ranidae > Staurois > Staurois parvus. Next base: position 1,337,067 of record NW_028318068.1, read on the forward strand.
GATTAACATATGTGCGGGTGGTGCCGCTGCGGATCCGCACAAAAATCCGTGCAGCCACACCACCCTCACAGAAGAATGCGGACCCATGGGCGGGTGCCACTAATTCTAATGGCAAGCCACCCGCACTGGAAATCGAAACCATAGTGGGAACTGAGGTTCCCATGCGGGCTGCATTTTCTGAAGAAGTGCAGGGACTTCTTCCCTGCGTGTCCCGGGGCACGGGAGTCTGTTCAAATGAATGGGCTCTCGTGCTTGTGCAAAATGTGGCCCGCAGGAACGCAGATATGTGAACCGGGGGTCAGGGAGTGTCTATTTCCTAACACCCGTCTGTGCTTTGTGGATCAGGACACAGTAGTGATGTAAAGGGGCAGCAGTGAGAAACGCTGAGCACAGAGGTGTTTGCCAGCCTATTTCAAAACTGTTCTATGATACAG